>NC_088353.1:27410000-27467500 GCF_036884655.1 Musa acuminata AAA Group | reverse complement strand
AAAAGTATTTAAATTTTTTGATTCTTGAATAGCAATTACTTTTGAATCCCAAGTTTTAGAAAGTGAGCGCAAAATCTTATTAATAGTTCAAAATTCGAAAAGCTTTTACCAAATGCTTTTAGACTGACTATTGACGACATCTGTAAAACGGGTGTACATATCTCAAAGAGTCTCTCTTGGTTCCATACAAAACATCTCAAAATCATGCATTAAAAAATTTATTTTAGAATCTTTTATATTACTTGTGCCTTGGTGTGTGATTTCGAGAATATGCCAAATATCGAAGGTCGTTTCGCACAAAGAAACCCTATTAAACTCCGTTTTATCTAAGGCGTAAATTAGGGCATTCATAGCTCTAGCATTTAAAGAAAACGTCTTCTTCTCCAAATCATTCCAATGGTTTATTGGAAGAGAAGACCTTTGAAAACCAGATTCAACTATGTGCCATAAATCGAGATTCAATAAAAGCAAGAAAGCTCCCATTCGAGTTTTCCAATAAGTGTAATCCATCCCATTGAAAAAGGGAGGACGAATGGGAGAGTGACCCTCTTGAAAGCCGAAATGAGCCATTTCTCTTGGGTGTTAAACCAAATGAGAAATCACGAGGCTTTGATACCAATTGTTAGGATCAAGGGTCGGGGTCGGCACTAAGAGGGGGGGGGGGGGGGGAGGTGAATTAGTGCAGCGATAAAAATCACGTCTTCAAAATCTTCATTGCGATAAAACCATTTCTAACAAAAAATTGATTTCGGAAACTTAACTTGAAAGCATACGTAATGAATTGAAGGCAGTAAGCACTTATGGAAGTTTGCAGTAAGGTAATAGCAGGAATGAAATGCAAACTAGAGAACACGACAGTTTATAGTAGTTCGGTTGTCGTAACCTACATCCACTCCTCCGATTCCTCTTCCGTCGAGGCCACCGGCATTCACTAACGGTCCTCCTTCAATAGGCGAAAACTAACCACCTTTTACAACTCAATTCTCCTTTTACCTGGTTTAGGAGATAACCCTTACACCCCCACTCACTCCTCTCTCAAACTATTCTAACCCCTAGAACTTTGAGAGAAGCTCACACAAGATTATAACAGTGTTTCTATACTTTTTACTCTCAATACTTGTGTGCTTTAACCAAGGATGAGAGGGGTATTTATAGGCTTCAAGTTGATTCAAACTTGGAGCCTAAAACTTTCCCATCCCGGGTTCCCTAGGCACGGGCAGTACCACCGCCTAGTGTTAGTCTGATTGACACAGCCCTGGGCGGTACCACCGCCCAGGTCTGGTAGTACCACTGCTTGGGGGGTAGTGTTGGGTGGTACCATCGTCCAAACTGGCGGTACCACTGCTTGGCACCCTACCAGGGGCGGTACAACCGCCCAGGCTAGCGATACCATCGCCTGACAGTCTCGAAGATTATGCCACGATGGTGAGACTTCTTGGGGCACTATTTGGGCCTCTTATTGGGCCTAACAGTTCTTAAATGGGCCTAGATGGCCCCTAATTGGGTTGGCCCAAATCAAAGCCTAATTACGTGCTAACTACGAAATCCTAAGACATTTGCTAAGCTAAACAAGTCCTTATATCTATTCTTCCGGCGAGCTTCCGACGATCTTCTAGCGAACTTCCGACGATCTCTCGGTAATGTTCCGGCAGACTCCCGACAAGCTCCTGGACTTCACGACGATCTTCTTGGTGAGTTCCGATGAGCTTCTCTGGCAAGCTCCGAGACTTCTCAATTGGTTCCTCTAGAACATCCGACGAACGTCCGGACATCCGACGAACTCTCGAACTCCCAACGTAATCGCGTCTTTGACTCAAGGACTTCATTTTGCTTCATGCCTTGCTATCATAGTTAATCCTGCACGTGTAAAACATATTTCGATCTAGACAATTAATACTAAGCATTAATCAAGTTGTCCGACATGTCATTGGTCCCTCGACTCTTTGTCCGATTCTTTGGCGCATCGTCCTCTCTTGTGGCCTATTGCCCAATCGGCCAGTTGACTCCACAACTCTGATATCTTTGGCGCAATATCCGCTCTTCTTGGCCCGATGCCCGAATCCATGGCCCGAAGTCTTCTGTCGATACGTCGACCGATCCACCGGTCCGATGTTCAATCTTCTGACATGTTTTCCTCCGGCACAACATGATTCTTCTTACTTTCATTGTCTCATCTTGATCGAAGTATCCTGCGTCACTCAAAACGTAGATTAAAACATAAACATTTATCGATTGGTTTCATCATCAAAATCCGGGATTCAATAGTTTATGTATCTATACCAAGGGTAGGTATGACGATTCCCTTTGGGGATTAATGGATCATTATATGTGATGGTTAGACGGTTCCTCCATTCATTGTTAGGAGGAATGTGTTTCCGCTTGGGTGGGTAAGGGATACCACTCCATTCGTTGTTGGGAATACGATATGGATTATCTCCATCCATCGTTGGGAGGAATACATCTCGTGTAATATGTCTCTCCATCTGCTATTAAGAGAGTGCACCATCGAGTGTGACGTACGTCTTTATTATCTAGTTATTATATATGTATTACATATGTGATTGATGCATAATTTTATTTATTATGTAAGAAATTATCATTATTTTTTATGCATAAGTTTTATGATAAATTGATATATTATTATTTCTTATTAAATTACCGATATTTATTTATATTTTATAAATATTAAAAATTAATTTTATAATTTTTTTAAGATTTCTACCGTGGTTGTTGATATATTTTTATCTTATATTTATTTTTAAAATAATCTACTACTTTGTAATAGATGTGAAACTTGAATAGAAAAGATCATTTTTTTAATTTATATAATATTTATTATTGTAAAGATAAAGATTTGAATTCAAGAATGAAAAGATAAAAAATTATTATATAAAATATAAATAATAAAATAATAATTCATTATATTTTATAAATCTAGGATGTGACATAAACGATGCAGATGTCAGTTGACATTCTTCCAAGTTTTTGAGTAACAATAAATTAACCAACAAAACTAGGTAAAAGCATTCCCAGATAATCGATGACCTCCTCCAAGCTCAGGCGAAGACTTCGTTGTCTTAATGTTTTTCTAATCAGTGCAGAAATGCTTAAGCCGTGATAGCTGAAGAAAGATTGCAACCAAGTAGAAAACATGCTTGCTGCTGTTGTTGCCATCAAGCTTCTACTAACCCTCCGAGGGAAGAAAGATTTACATATTCCGGGTGCTCATGAACAACCTCATTTCATGGCACGACCAAAGAAGGTTACGGTCTCAGTATTAATAGTTGTGTGAGCTTATACGTGTGTCTTTTGTCTCTCACCCATGTCTTCATCTTGCTCAACCTGCTACAGAAAAAGAAGTAATATCAGCTTGTTAACCCCCATGTTGATGTAATGATTCATATGTACAATAATTTTGATATGCAAATCATTCCAAGTCGGATAGTCTAATATTATGACAAAAGCCTATAATGCTTAACAAGATATGTGTTAAGAGAATTAAACCTAGTTAAAAGAGAGGATTAAAACCTCTATCATAATCATATGGGTGAAAACAACTGTAACATTTAGAATTTAGTGAGAATAGAGAGGTTACACCATCATAAAGATCATCATGAAGAAAGTTATGAAAATAATAAACCACTAATAAATTAGATATGTTACATATAATAAAAACATATGAATATAGTCTTAACAATTTAGTTTTGTAAATCTCATCTATGGCCCCATAAATTGATGAGTTTTGTCATGAGAAAAAGGGACAAAAGAAAAGTGTAAATACTTTATATACAAGAAATAAAAATTTTAGTTTGCCTCTTGTTTCGTCCTTCAATTCTTCCTCACTAACTCTCTCAATCTCAACTTTTCTTTTCCCATTAAAATGTTATCAAAGCCAAGTCAAAATGGTTAATGGGATGCAACTTCAAGTGCCTTGCCGTACAAAAAACAACTACGGAAATTGGAGTATCCAAATGAATGCCTTGTTTGGATCACAAGACATGAGAGATGGTAGAGAGAGGTTATGAGGAGTCTCAAGATGATGTCATCCTTATAGCGAAGCAAAGAGATTTCTTGAAGGACATGAGAAGGAAAGACAAGAAGGTGCTCTTTCTCATCTATAAAGGGTTAGATGAAGGCAACTTTCGAAGGTTGCAGTTGTCGACACATATAAAGACACTTGGGAGATACTTTAAGACTCTTTCAAAGGAGTTGAAAATGTGAGAAAAATTGGACATTAATCACTTAGGATTGAATTTGAAATAATGTAAATGAATGAGTCTGAGACTATTTCAGGTTATTTTTATAAGAGTTCTTACCATTGCCAATCAACTAAGAAGAAATGGTGAGAATCTAAAAAATGTATGTGTGGTCAAAAAAGTACTTCGATCATTATATGAAAAGTTCAATTTTATTATATCAAAAAATCAAAGGATTTAGACCAAATGACTACTTATGAGTTAATGGGTTCTTTGGAAACACATAAACATTTAGTCAATAAAAAAGAAACTAGACATAGTAGAATAAGTTCTTCAAACAAAACTTGCTTTAAAAGAAAGAAATGAATGTTCTAAGTAATCATAGTTGTGGAAGAGGCTGAGGACATGCAAGAGGCCATAGGCTGAGGACATGACCAAGGAGGAAGAGGAAACAATAATGAAAAAAATCAAAGTCTAAAACAAGAGCAAGAAAGAGGAGATACAAGAGGCCAAATGTATAATAGTTCCAAAGTTTAATGCTATTGGTGTAAAAAATATAGACATTATGCTTCTTAAAGTAATTAAAACAAAACAATTAAGTTGAAGAAAATACTATGTTGAAAAGAAGGAAGAATATTCTCTTTTAGTGTTAGCACATAAAGAAGAAAATTTCCTAAGACAAGTGGTACTTGGACATTGAAACTAGCAATCATGGTTACTAAAACCTATTTATCGAGTTGGATCAAACAGTGAATGGATAAGTATAATTTGAAGACTCCTTAAAAGTATCGACGAGAGACAAAGGTAACATCTTAATTTGCCTCAAAGTGGAAGTCATCAATCTTTCTTAAATGTTTATTATTTGCCAGATATAAAAAATAATATTTTTAACCTTGGATAACTATTAGAAATGGTTATGATATTCAAGGTAATTACAAATTATCCTCTATAGTTCACTATGATTAGTATCTCGATTTCTATACTTTAAAAAATAGCATTGAGATCCTTACATTTATGAAGGTGAAACATTTAACTTCAATTCTTCTTACGTCACTAATTTTGTCGACAAAACAAATCACATATGTATTCACATGCAAAAAGAGCACAAATGAAAATGATAAAAACATAATATTATTATTTTTTAAATTATTAAATTTATATCCACTTCTCACCTTAATCGATGTCTCTTCCTCTACTTATTTCTTGCCGCTCGCCCACCGCACCCACTCGAGCGTCGCTGCACCTGCATTGTTCTCTGTCACCGCTCCTACACCACTCAACTGTTGCCTCTCCTACACTTGACCCTGTCGTACTTGACCCACTCAACCACTGCACCTACATTGCTTGTCGCTACCACATTGAACCTAGCTCACCCGCCACACCCTGTTTGCCCACCGCCCTAGCCAACGGTAGTCTCGTCGTTGTTAGAGAAGCTTACTGCATGTGTATCTCCACTTCAAAATTAACTCGATAAGAACTTTGTGTTCCAGCCATGCGCCGACGCCAAGGTCTAATGGTGGGACGACTTCACCTTCGGGATCGCCTTCTCTGGCTAGGACTCATTCCTCCTCAACCAGAGCCTACGGTTGTACCCTTGCAACATGCAACTCTCTCTCTCCTCCCGTGGTGCTCAACTCGCCATCTTTTGCTCGAAGGTCGACGAGATCTCTCTCCTCATCGTCAACACCACCACCAACCCTTCCGTACAATCCATCCCCCTTTTTAATCTCTGTTTTGATATATGTATGAAATGAATATCTCACCTGAGGTGATAAATATGCTTAATTTCACTTTGAATGTTACATTAAATCTATTCTTATATTGTTAGACAAATGCATCATCAACCAGACTACTACTTCTTTGCTTTCCAAATCAATAGTGGAGGATTCATGGTGGCATTTGTTGGCAGAAAGTATGCAGCAAGGTCCTTTCTCGTTATTGTTGGCAATAGTTTATATCCTCCGGAGCTACAGCAAACATGCCCAATTGTTGGTGGGTGAGCAATGGGTGAGCTGGGTTCGACGAAATAGCAACGAGCGGTGCATGAGCGACGATCGAGCAGTACAGGTGCAACAACAGTAAGCAGTGCAAGTGCGACAACAGCGAGTGGTGTAGGTGCAACAACAGTCGAGCGGGTGCGATGGACAAGCAAAGGGCAAGTAGGTCAGAAAAAAGAGCGAAAAGAGAAAGAGAAATTGGTTAGGGCGAGAAGTAGATATAAATTTAATAATTTAAAAATAATAAAATTATATTTTTATTCTTTTTTTTATTATTATTTTGCATGTGACAATAAGTGCGATTTTTTTCATCAACGAAATTAATGACGTAAAAAGAATTAGAGTTAAATGTTTCACCTTCGTAAGTGTAAAAACCTTAATACTATTTTTTAAAGTATAAGAACCGGGATGCTAATCATAGTTAACTACAAGGAATAATATGTAATTACCGTATAATATTCATATGAAAAACAAACAGCTCTTTATTAGAAGTAACGTAAATCAATTAATTATTCAAGTGAAGATGTCAAATGATAGATTATTTATTTTAACCATTGATCATGATGTGGCAAAATATTTAAAGACTTGTTCAAAGGACTTCTCATGACTGTGACATTTGAGGTTGCTAACACTTGACCCTTACAATTCTCAATATGCAATCAACAAAGAAAATGATAAATGGTCTTCCTTATTGACAACACCCAAGTCAAATATGTGAAGGGTGTGTTTTGGCCAAACAATCAAGAAGTTTTCCAGATGAAGCAAATTTTAGAGCACAAAAGCCACTTCAACTTATTCACACCGATGTTTATGGTCCTATTACTCTAACATCTTTTAGTAAGCATCACTATATTCTAACTTTTATAGATGATTATATAAGAAAAACTTGAGTTTATTTTTTAAAAGAAAAAGAGGAAGTCTTTAGCATATTCAAGAAATTTAAAATTTTTGTGGCAAAATGAAAGTGGCTTCTATATCAAAACCAACTGCTACAATCGAGGTGGTGAATTCACCTCCAAAGCATTTGAAGATTTTTGTGATGAACATGACATTCGACATAAGCTCACAGCACTATATTATCCATAACAAAATGGTGCAGTGGAGAGAAAGAACTGGACAATTCTCAACATGGTGATAAGCATGATCAAAACAAAAAATATGCCCAAAGAATTTTGGGTCGAAGCAATGACTTGTGTCGTCTACATCCTAAATCCTAAATCGGTGCCACAAATCAAGCCTAAAGAACAAGACTCCACAAGAGGCACGGATTGGAAGAAAACTGAGTATCTCACATTTCAAGTTATTTGGGTGCATTGGTTATGCACATAGACCAAATTAAAGAAGAACAAAGTTGGAGGACAAGAGCTCAAAACTCATTTTCATCGGGCATGACACTAAATCCAAGGCCTAATTTTTTTTTGTTATTGCGAACAATTTTATGTCGTGGCCTCAGGGCCAATGCGGCCACGTTCGGGTTCATTCGCAGCGGTGGGTCGTCGTTTCCCCCGGGAAAGGGGCTCCTCGCTTGAGCCTCGAGCGGAGGGCGCCTCGTCTTCATACCTGCACACAGGTCGGGTCAGGATGTTTGACCCGACCCCTCCGACGATTAAGTTAGTAGATGGTCCCTCCGGGCCCCTTCTCTCCCTCGGCAGGCAAGGGGTTTTATAGTGAAGGGTTACCGCTATCCGGTGTGACCGTTTGCAAGGAGTAGGGCCGTACTTCTGGTAACGTCCGGTAGTGGCGTTGGCGTGGTGTGTAGGGGCAAGTCCGAGCAGGGTGTTAATGCGCCTCGGTTGGTGTTCCGGTCAGTTGACCAAGTGCTGTCGAGTCGATCGAGGCGCGAGGCGTCATCCAGAGTAACTAATGTTAATCAGGTCGTGTCGCCATTATTGCTCCTATCAGAGGGTGTCCTTTCGGTTGACCTGGCTACCGCGAGACGGCGCGCGTCACCAACTGTAATGCTATTGGGTCTCCAGTGATTCCCTCATCATTTCGTGGATGAGAGGCGCACCTAGGTCTAGATTCCTCGGACATGCTAGTCATCTGTGGGGCTGGTTGGGCCGACGAGTCGCAAGTCAGAGATCGAACTGGAGCGACTCGGGCTATGGTCTAGGCCGGCGAGTCGCAAGTCGGAGGTCGAACTGGAGCGACTCGAGCTATGGTCTGGGCCGGCGAGTCGCAAGTCGGAGGTCGAACTGGAGCGACTCGGGCTATGGTCTGGGCCGGCGAGTCGCAAGTCGGAGGTCGAACTGGAGCGACTCGGGCTATGGTCTGGGCCGGTGAGTCGTAAGTCGAAGATCGAACTGGAGCGACTCGGGCTATGGTCTGGGCCGGCAAGTCGCAAGTCGGAGGTCGAACTAGAGCGATTCGGGCTATGGTCTGGGCCGACGAGTCGCAAGTCAAAGATCGAACTGGAGCGACTCGGGCTTGTGTTCTAGGCGAGCGAGGGGTCACATCACGTTGGCGCTACGTGCCACATGGTGCTCTGAGTGGGGCGACGCTGATCTTGGGGATGAGGCGCTTCTAGGCGGGATCTCCGAGATCGGCGAATCTAGGGGCCCTAAGGAGTCCTGATGGTTTCGAGGGCTGCGATTCACCTTTCTTTCCTCGGGAAGCTCGATCGTCGCCTTCAACTCATTCTATATAAGCTTCCCCCAGAAGGGTCTTCCTTATTGTTGTTTGGTCGCCGTCACTTCGTCTAGCTGCTGCTGCTCCTTGTTTGTCCTGTCCCTCGACTCAGCCCCTTCCCTACCGTCTTGAGGTTAGGATGTCTCCGCCTTCCTCATCCTCTTCCTCGTCTTCTACCTCTTCTTCCGAGGGCCTCGGGGTTAGCCATTTGTCTCCGGGGGACGTACCATTAGAGGTAGGGGGAGTTCTGCCCTGCTTGCGAGTCTCAAGCTGTGGCATGACATAGATTTAGTGGTGACGAAGGAATTTCTAGGGGAGCTTCGGGCTCACTATTGTATCCTAGAGAGTTATAGCCTGTCTGCCCCTCGTCCGGGTCAATGACCGTATGATTAGTTTCCCTAAGGGTTCGGGCTGACGGTGGGTGCCCTCGAGGCGGGGCTGCGGTTCCCGCTCCATCCTGTGATCGAGGACTGCCTCCGTAAGTGGGGCATATCGCCATCTCAGATGGTGCCAAATTCCTAGCATTATTTGGTCGTCTTCCTCAGGGAGTGTCGTGTGGCCGGGATAGAACCGTTCAGGGCTCTATTTTTGGCCTGCTTTCGATTGTGTAGGGGTTGGGGCGGTTATTACTTGGCCGCTCGTAGTGGGTTCAAGATCAGCGGCGCCCCTTCCAACAACAAAGGCTGGAAGAGCCGCTTCTTCTTCGTCAGTTGCAATCGGGGTGGGGCTTCAGCACTGGATGGACTTCCCGCACTGTCAACAACGTCCTCCCGCAGCTTTCAGGTAGGGAGTCGGCGGATGTGAATCATCCGAGGAGCATTCTGTCCTCTTCTCGGGCGATCGGAGAGATGACCGAGGAGTGGCTGGTCGATGCAGGGTTGAGCCCGGTTGCTGGGGGTATGGTTGTCTTCATGCCGTACGTTATTTTTGTCCCGAGCTATCTGACCGATCGGCTTTTCTTTTGCAGAGATGGTGAACTTTCAATCTGTGAAGAAGGCGCTTCACACCCAACCTACTGCGGCCCCATCTCAGGGCGGCAACGGCTCCGGAGGTGTCCCAAAAAGGGGCGCGCCAGAGGGTGCGCTGGGTTCTCCGAACACGAGTCGGCCTGCTAAGAAACTGAAGACTGCAGTTAGGAAGGTGTCCGCGAGGTCGGCCGCTCGCGAACGTGACTCCGCGAGACTGACAGGAGCCGTTCCATCGGGTGAGGGCTCGGGAAGCGCCAAAGGCAAGGAGGCGATTGACCTAGCTGGTGGTGACCCCGCCCAAAGGGCATCGGTGCGCCCGAAGTCGATGCAGGACTTGTGCCGCGTCGGTCGGTTGGGGGGCGAGGAGTACCGGGCCCTGAGCATGACCAACCTTCCTGTTGGCGCGGCGGGAGCCCCCTATGTCCCTCGGTGGCCCGACCTCAAAGCAGACAGCCGTGTCTGGGCCGATGGGTTGACGGCCTAGGAGTTTATCCGGGGGGCGCTGCATCCGATGTTGGCCAAGGAACTTTACGGTTCCACCTCGGAGATGCTGGCGGATCGGGCGGCCAAATCATTGGTCTGGGTGAGTAGTGGCATTCCTCCCTTTGTTTGCCCGCTTCTTTATGTGGGTCTTGATATTGATCTTGGTGTAGGGCCAACACTATGTTATGGCGTTGATCGACCGAGTCCTTGACGCTGGGCGGGTGATCGAGCGACAGTTGAGCACCTACACCGCGCTTTGCCTCGAGAATCAAGAGCTGAGGCAGTCGTTCGGCCCGGAGGCCGTAGCAGCGGTCGAACAACGCGCCTCGACTTTGGACGAAGAGGTGAAGCACCTGAAGGCCAAGTTGGAGGCAAGCCAAGCTCGCGCCCGAACGCTGGATGATGAACTTCAGACGCTCTCGAACGACATTGAGTCTGCCCGGTCTTTCGCTTGGGCTACCGAGGAGGCATTGAAGGAGGAGCAACGGGTGCTGCCTGAGCAGATAGAGAGGGCGGTTGCCGAGTATAAGGCATCTGCAGGGTTCGAGCGTGGCCTGGTGAGGTCGGGACGGGCGACGTATGAGTTTGGATATCAGGTGGCCTGTGCTCGCGCCCGATCTAATCATCCGGAGTGGGAGCTGGAGCCGGACCGTGGATATGCCGGCAAGCGTTCCCTTCAATGACGGGCCTGAAACGCCTCCCACATGCTGACCTGTATTTTACCTTTCTTGTTTTTGGTCGGGTTGGCTCTCGGTCTTTGTATCGCCCAACCATTGCATGTATAGATCTTTTATATTGGAGATGGTTCATTTTGGCTATTGTCGTGCACGTCTTCCCATGACACATGCCTTGTCTGATTTTCTTTATGGGTAGAACTTTTTCAGATTTGCTGCATTCCAGGTCCTTGGCAGGTGGTTTCCCTCCATAGTTTCGAGTCGGTAGGTCCCTTCTCGGACCATGTCGTAGACTCTATATGGGCCTTCCCAGTTGGGTGCGAGCTTGCCTCCCGCTTGGGTCGGGTTGGTTAACTTTGCCTTTCGGAGGATGAGATCCATGATCTTGATTGGACGGGGGTGGACTCTTCGGTTGTATATCCGTGCCACAGCCTTTTTGTACGCTAGGGCGAGTAGGTGGGCCTCAGCTCTCCTTTCCTCGAGGAGGTCTAAGTGCGCTCTCAGGCCCTCCTCGGAATCTTCTTGCTTGTAGCCTGAGGTACACAAGGTCGGGAACACCATTTCGAGTGGGAGGACCGCTTCGGTTCTGAACACAAGGCTGAACGAGGATTCGCCTGAAGTAGTCTTTGGGGTTGTCTGCATTGCCCATAGAACGCTCAGCAGCTCGTCCACTCAGGCTCCGTACGCGTCCGTGATCCTCCTCCCGAGGCCCTCTAGGATTGCCCGATTCATTACCTCGGTTTGTCCGTTGGTTTGGGGGTGTGCTACTGAGCTGAACTTCAACTGTATTCCATATGACGAGCAGTAGGCTTTGAATTTGGCGTTGTTGAACTTAGCCCCATTGTCAGTGATAATGGCCCTTGGGATCTCGAACCGAGTGATGATGTTCTTCCAAGTAAAGGTTTGAACTTGCTTCTCAGTGATGGAGGCCAAGGGTTCGGCTTCAACCCATCTCGTGAAGTAATCGACCCCGACTATGAGGAAACGTCGTTGCCCCGAAGTTGGAGGGAAGGGGCCGAGGAGGTCGAGTCCCCACTGGGTGAAAGGCCAAGCAGTTTCCATCGTGGTGAGAGGGACCGCTGATTGGTGTTGCAGCCGGACGTGCCTTTGGCATTGTTGACATTGTTGTACGTACGATGCGGCGTCTCAGCGCATCATTGGCCAGTAATACCCTTGTCTGAGAGTCTTGAAGGCCAAGGTTCGTCCTCCGATATGTTCCCCACAAATTCCCTCGTGGAGTTCACGAGGACAGTTTTGGCTTCGGGCGGTGCGAGGCAGCGTAGGAGGGGTTGAGAGAAACCTCTGCGGTATAGCTTCCCCCCGACCATGCAATACCAGGCCTGGGTTTGCCTTAGTTGCCTTGCGACAGTCGGGTTGTCGGGCTCCGTTCCGTCTTTCTTGAAGCGGAGTATCTCCTCCATCCAGTCGGGCGAGGTTTGAGTTTCGATGGCGCCGCATGATGGTATGGTCGGTGCCATTATGGGCTCGATCATCGGGATTTCTTCCGAACCTCGGGCGGAAGCCGCTTTTGCCAAGGCATCGACCGGTGTGTTCTAGACCCGAGGTATCTGAGTGATCGAAAACCGATTGAAGAGGCGGGTGAGCCGCTGTACTTCTACCAGATATGACGCCATGGTTGAGTCTCGAGCCTTATAGTTGCTAGTCATAGGTGCCCAGCAAGCCAATCACGTGAGTGATGGCACGTGTGACTTTATACAGAATCTTTTTGCTTATTATATTTTGGCGTATATCACTTTATAACTATTGCATAAATGCATACATATATTGTGATGTCCTTGGATTTATGCAATGGGAATCGGATCGTGATGAGATCACGATAATGAGATCGATTCACCTTTAAACACATATCCTAAATAATCCCGGTCATAGGTTACTCGAGAGGGACATCGTGATAACCGGATAGACTAGTGTGCTGTATACCCGTCCATATGATGGATGCAGCTAGTCTCATAGCTGCTCGTGTAGGGACACTAGGGATACAGTACAAGTGCTCATTGGAGAATGAGTTTACTAATTGATCCGCTTACGGAATGCTGGATGATTGATGATGCCTTATTGTCAGATAGCGATTCTGTAGTCCTAGTGGTGTATCTGGTCCTTAGACTTGAGACACCAAAGATGTCCTGTATGAGTGCTCCACTCTTTGATACCAGACTTATAGGTTTGGCTGTACCAGATCTAGTACAGTTGGTCATTGGGAGTGGTAGTCAACCTTACGATGGCTATTGAGTGTCGATAGAGGATCATCCACTCTCGGCGTCATGAGAGGAATATCCCATGTGTTCTTGCTCAGACAAATCCCTGGCTAGGGTCATTCGGGTTGAGAGAGAAAGAGTTCTCCGGGGGAATCCGATTAGAGCGAGACTCGAGTAGAAACCGTATGGGTCTAACAACATCATGCTCGATATACGGTCTTTGGGATATTAGATGGATGAGGGATTATAGGTACACGATAACTGAGGGCAGACAGGTCCAATGGATTGGATTCCCCTGTATCATCTGGGGACTACGACGTAGTGGCCTAGTACTTCCGTAGTCGATGAGTCAAGTGAATTATTATAGAGATAATAATTCACTGAGTTAGAAGGAGTTCTGACGGGTATGACTCACGGCCAGCTCGATATTGGGCCTAGAGGGTCACACACATATAGTAGGTATTGCGATGAGTAGAGGTTCGGATATGAGATATCCGACGGAACCCTTGTCTTATTGGTTGCAGATCCAATACCCACCAGGGGAGGACCCATTAGGGTTTGACAGGGGACCTCTATAAATAGGAGGGATTCAGAGCCTCATAGGCTAGAGCCTTTGCTTGCCTTTCCTATTCTCCTCTTCCTCTCCACCTTAGAGTAGGCCTGGAGTTTTGAGTTTGAGGAGCGTCGTCACAACCCTGCTGTGTGGATCACCGCTAGAGACGAGGATGCTTGACCTCCTTCACCCTCTCCTAAGGATCTGCAAGGAAACAGGGATATACGATCTCCCTAGGTAACACAACCTACTTTATACGCAGTTTTAAGTTTCGCGGATTTTGCGTACCAATCTTCGTACGACGACGAATATCTCTTTGGGAATCAGGGATTTTGTTTTATTGTTCTTCCTCTGCGCATATTATGTCGCCCCTATGATTTCCCAACAGTGGTATCAGAGCCAAGTTGTTCGTGCGAATGATTGGTTTTGAATTGCGTGTGTTGTGCTTAGGAAGAATATTGACGTCAAAATTGTTGACGCAAAAGCGAGAAAGGGCAGCAACAATTGCTGCCCTCGATCTACGTGCGTGCAGCGCAGCCGAAGGCAGGCAGCACAGCGCCGGTGCATGCGCAAGCACTGTGCCTGCAGCAGCCGGTCGGCGGCCTACTTGCAGCGGGCTTGCGTCCGGCGGGGCTAGCAGCCCGCGGGCAGAGGCGCCTACGGCCACTTCTCCTGCGGGGTGAGGTGCCGCAGGGCAGCGACGCTTGCCGCCGCTGCTCCCGCGAGCGAAACCCTCCCCCCCACAAGGGCAGCCGCCCGGCGGGACAGCACCGCCTGCGGGCGTTGCCCCGGCGGCAGAACCGCCCGCGGGGGAGCCCACCTACAGCGGCAGCACCGCCAGCGTGCGTGCCACATGTAGGAGAGGGCAACGCCCTCGCCCCGCCGCACAGGCCGCCGCCAGTAGGGTGGCGGCGGCAGCAGCAAAGGATAGTAGGGCATTAGGGTTTTCTGGAAAAAAGATAGTTTTACCCCTCGGAATTTGAGAAATTCCGGTTTCTGTCTTTTGTCCAAATTACAAAAATACCCTTATAAATTCAGAAATTCCCTACATGTCCCTGATTTCAGAAAATATTAATTAATTAAAAGGTTTAGTTGATTATTATTTTTATTATTATCTAGTAGTCCTACATGATGATGATTATTTATACATGTGATGTATGATGTGTGGACGGATGATCATAGACCGTGTGATGTGTGTACTTGTGATTATTATTATTGAGGTCTGCGAGCCTCCATTATATTTCTGGTTTATTGTCGGGCCTGCGTGCCTATGATTAAGTTGTAATCACATTAGGAGGCGCAGCGGAAGCGTGGATGCGATAGCGGAACCCACGAGACGGACGATCGCGATGCATGAAGATGCATCAAGATGTCGACGTAACCGACGAGGACAAGATGGACGATCACAAGGCATGGAGATGCACCGTTGCACACATAGATCTTGATGTGAGTGATTAGGCCTACTGGCTCGGGCCTAATCACATTAGGTTGTGGTCCATGATCATCTGGTGTAATTGATTATACACATACTAGATAAGTATATATATTTACATGCGATGTAGATATATATTAAATATGTATATGTGTGATATGTCATATTAGGAGACCAAATCCTAGAAACATCTCTCGATAATATTAAGTCAGTAAACGTGAGACAATTAGATTGACCCACGTGGCCTTCCATCGTTATAAGTAGGAACCGATTCCCGGTGTAGGTTGAGTTGGTCGAGTCCCTCGAGACTCACCTATATCGCGATTCGCTATCTTGCTTACGACATAGAGATGTCACTGGTGACCTGAGGGCATGGTATATGTTAGGACCCTTTTTCTAGCTTTTGAATAATGTTTATTGAGTCTGTTTAGTCCAGTTATTTATTGAGTCGATTTGGTTCAATTAGAGTCAAGTAGAGGTTTATTTAATATTTATTTATTATTAGAGTTCAAGTCCTGGGTGGAACTCTATAAATAGGGATGTAATTGCATCTTTTCGGTAATCTATGAAAAATACTATTCTGTCTTTGGACAACCCTAGGAGGCCGATCCCCTCGAAGTGATCAAGGAGGTCGATCCCCTCGAAGCGATCATTATCATCCTCATTTCTCTTCTTCTTTTTTACGATAAGACTTTAGGGTCTTATCATTTGGTATCAGAGCCTACGATAAAACTTTAGGGTCTTATTAATTGGTATCAGAGCCTACGATAAGACTTTAGGGTCTTATCATTTGGTATCAGAGTGGCGATCCTTGGCATTCTCGCTGCAATATTGCTAAAAAAAAAAAAAAAAAAAAATTGGAGAAAGAGATCGTTTGACAAAGGTTGAAGCCGGCGGCCACTTACCACCACCGCGAGAAGGAAGCTCTGCTTCCGGCCACCGACCACCACTGCCTTCTCCACCGACGTCGCTGCTTTCCGGCCGGCGACCACCGCCGCCGCTGTTCCCCGGCCAGGAGACGACGCTGCCAGCGTCCATCCCAGCCCAACTGCCGCTGCCCGCCTCCCCTTGCGTCGCAGCGCAGCCGCTCGACCTCTCCTCCTCGGCGATCGTTGGTGACGCTGCTCCCAGCCGCGCCACCACTGCTGTTCTCCGGCAAGCGCCCACCATCGCCCCACTTCCCGGCCGGCGACCACCGCCGCCGCTGTTCCCCGGCCAGGAGACGACGTTACCAGCGTCCATCCCAGCCCTACTGCCGCCGCCCGCCTCCCCTTGCGTCGCAGTGCAGCCGCTCGACCTCTCCTCCTCGGCGATCGTTGGTGACGCTGCTCCCAGCCGCGCCACCACCGCCGCCTTCCAGCCGCAACCCTAGCCGTGCCCCCCCTTGGGTCGCAGCCCCTCGTTGCAGCGGTTGCAGAAACAGAGTTCCTCTGTTGCCGCAGCCCCTCGTCGATCGCAGCCGCGCCTCCTCCAGCACTCCTCTTCCCCTCGAGCACCGTCGTCGCCCAGCCGACCCACCACCACTGCCAGCCATCGTACGACGACCGCCGCACGCCTCCCAGCAGCCGATCCTCCTTGCTCTGCATCTTTTGTAACCGAAACAGGGCTATCACGGCAACTCACATCTGCTGCCCTTGTTTCCAGCCGCCGACGTCGCCTCGAGCGCCGTCGCCGACGCCTTCCAGCCACTGCTCCTCCGTGCGACGACCGCGGCTTGCCTCCCAGCCGCTGCTCCCGCTCGCTTCCCAGCCGCTGCTTCCCCTTGCTCTGCATCGGTGGTGACCGAAACAGGGCAGTTACCACCGTCGCAGTCGCGGGTCCCCTTGCTGCCGCAGTCGTGGATCCCCTTGCTGCTGCGAACGCCGGTTGCCACCACCGTCGCCACTGCTGCCCAGCCAGCGACGACGCCGCTCGCCGCCCAGCCTGCCACGACCCTCGCTGCCTCCTTCTTCACCGCCGCCGCTGCGCTCCGGCCAGCAACGACTGCTGCTGCTAGCCACCGCAGCCTTCACCTCAACCCCTTTGATCTACACCGTTGCTGCAGCCCACCTTGCTCTGCATCATTGCTGCAGCCTCAACCCCGGCCGCTTCAACGCCACCTCCCTCTTGTTCCACCTCCGCCGCTGCAGTTGTCGGTTGCCATCATCGCAGCGTCAACATGGCTACTCGCCGATTGCTTCCTTGGGTCACAACAGTCGCAATCGTCGTCTTTCAGCCTTGGTGCTCTCATCTCACGCAGTGACACAAACACAGGGTAGCTACTCTTCCTCTAACGCAGTGACCGCAGCACTGCCTTGGCGTCCACCTCCTCGGCAACTTCGCATCGATAGTGTTGATGCCCTTGACCCGACACCAAAAACAGGAGTTAAGATTACAGATTTACAGTCTTACACAATGGCCATTGATAACTCGGTGAAAGCACAAATGGAAGCATTGGAAATCAGAATTGAGAATCGACTTCAAGAAACACTTAATGATTTCAAAAAGAGCATAATGGAGAGCCTTAGCAAATTTCAACAAAATGGGGGCTCAAGTTCTACGTTGCATAGATCTGAAAATACAAGAAAAAGGTCCCAACATTATGACACAAATTACTCATACATGAAGATGGAATTTCCAAGATGGAAAGATGGAGATTCGACCAATTGGATCTCTAAGGCAGATAGTCTATGGCTAGTGCTGAAAGAGAAGCTCCCCGAGATTAATGCTGCTCAGCCTTGAGGACAAGATTGATTTGAAGTGGAAGGAACTATTAGGACCTTTTTTCTGAGCTTTTGAATAATGTTTATTGAGTCTGTTTAGTCCAGTTGTTTATTGAGTCGATTTGGTTCAGTTAGAGTCAAGTAGAGGTTTATTTAATATTTATTTATTATTAGAGTTCAAGTCCTGATGGACTTTGGGTGGAACTCTATAAATAGGGATGTAACTGCATCTTTTCAGTAATCTATGAAAAATACTATTTTGTCTTTGGACAACCCTAGGAGGCCGATCCCCTCGAAGTGATCAAGGAGGGCCGATCCCCTCGAAGAGATCAAGGAGGGCCAATCCCCTCGAAGCGATCAAGGAGGTCGATCCCCTCGAAGCGATCATTATCATCCTCATTTCTCTTCTTCTCTTTTACAATAAGAATTTAGGGTCTTATCATTTGATATCAGAGCCTACGATAAGACTTTAGGGTCTTATCATTTGGTATCAGAGCCTACGATAAGACTTTAGGGTCTTATCAATTGGTATCAGAGCCTACGATAAGACTTTAGGGTCTTATCAGTATACTTGGTCGAGTCCGTCGAGGGTATATCATCAAATCAGACTCATCTTGTAACGAAGGTGTTGACTTAACCAAGCATCATGGTTGGTCGAGTCCCTCGAGGCCATGGTGATTCGGAGGCCGAACAGGACGGGAATCACAAGGAGTTGTGATCGGCAAGAGTTGCCTACCTTTTAGGCTTAGTGTGATTGGTCGAGTCCCTCGAGGTTACACTAAGACGCTGATTGGATCCTGATCCCCACTAGAAGTCTGCCGGAGACTTCCGTTTCACATGCTGAGGGTGTCGCGTGACTCGTTAGTAAATAGTGGGAGCATATTAAGATAGAAGTCCATATCTTGATAGTTTATTTCTTGCAAAATTTGCATGTTATTCATTTCTACTGCATCTTTATTTTCAGAAAATGTCGCTTTCAAATCCCTTACGTGGCATACTTGATGTCAACCGCCTCACTGGTCCAAATTATACGGATTGGCTCCGTAACTTGAGAATTGTTCTCACAGTGGAGAAAATCGTGTACGTCCTTGATACAGTGATACCTACGCCCGAAGAAGGGGCAAACGAGGTTGAGATCGCTCACTACGTGAAGTACATTGATGACTCCACTCTTGCTCAGTGCTATATGTTAGGCTCTATGACTCTTGAGTTACAGAGACAACATGAAAAGATGGATGCCAGATCCATTCTCCTACATGTTCGCAAATTGTTTGAGGAACAGGGAAGGACTCAACGATATGAGATATCCAAGAGCTTTTTCCGCGCTAGGATGACTGAGGAGACACTGATTCAGAACCATGTCCTAAAGATGATTGAGTGGATAGAGAAACTCACAGGTCTAGGAATGGTCCTAGAGGATAACTTGTGTGTGGACATTGTGCTTCAGTCCCTACCAGATTCCATTTCACAGTTCATAATGAATTTTAATATGAACAAGCTTGAGGTGACTCTCCTAGAGCTCCTCAATATGTTGAGAGAGGCAGAGAGTACTATTAAGAAAGAGAAGCCAGTTCTCTACACTAGTGAGACCAGAAAGAAAAGGAAAGTAGAAAGGTCCCTTAAGAAGGGAAAGGGCAAGGGCAGACTAGGTAAAGCAAAAGTTACAAAGAAAGACCCAGTAAAGGACAAAGGCCAATGCTTCCACTGTGGTAAAGATGGGCACTAGAAGAGGAACTGCAAAGAGTACCTTGCAGAAAGGGTGAAACAAAAGCTTGATGAAGCTTCAGGTACATTCATGATTAGTCTCCATTTGTCAGACTCTTATGATAACAAATGGGTATTGGATACTGGTAGTACTTATCATATATGCAATTCGTTGCAGGTTCTGGCAAGGCCTAGGAGACTAGAGAGAGGCGAGATGAACCTCAAGATAGGTAATGGAGCAAAAGTTACTGTATTAGCTGTTGACGAGGTCTCCCTACATCTGCCTAGTGGAGCTTTTATTGCATTAGATGCATGTTATTTTGTTCTTTCTATTATCAAAAACATTATCTCCATTTCATGTTTAACAGTTAGTGGATATAAATATATTTTTGAGAATAATGGTTGTTCGATATTATTAGATGAAAAGATCATCACGAAAGGAACATTGCATAATGGTTTATTTATGTTAGACACTACTCCACATATCATGAATGTAAATGTGTCTAAGAGGAAACGAGATGAAGTGAACAGCGCATACCTGTGGCATTGTAGGCTAGGTCACATCCATGAAAGAAGGATTCAAAAGTTACTAAATGATGGATATCTAGATCCATTCGACTACGTGTCATATGCAACTTGTGAACCTTGCATTCATGGAAAATTGACCAACTCTCCATTTAGTGGAATTGGAGAGAGAGCCACTGAGTTGTTGGAACTCATACATAATGATGTATGTGGACCCATGTCAACTCATGTCATTGGAGGTTACTCCTACTTCATTACATTTACTGATGATTTCTCAAGGTATGGATATGTGTACTTAATGAAGTACAAATCTGAGGCCTTTGAGAAATTTAGAGAGTATAAGAATGAGGTGGAGAACCAGACTGGAAAGAGTATCAAAACACTTCGTTCAGATCGAGGAGGTGAGTACTTAAGTACATAGTTTACTCAGTTCCTCAAGGACCATGGGATATTATCCCAATGGACACCTCCTTATACACCTCAGCTCAATGGTGTCTTTGGAAGGAGGAATCGTACGCTATTAGATATGGTACGGTCCATGATAAGTTTCGCTGACCTACCCATCTTATTCTAGGGATATGCCCTAGAGACCGCAGCTTACCTTCTGAACAGAGTTCCAACTAAGTTGGTAGTGTCTACATGATATGAGATATGGAAAGGGAAGAAGCTTGATCTTAAGGTTGTTAAGATTTGGGGCTGCCCTGCCCACATTAAAAGACACAACCCCGATAAGTTAGAATCAAGGACAGAGGGATGCAAATTTGTGGGACACCCCAAGGAAACTTATGGGTATTATTTCTATCATCTCGAGGATCAAAAGGTCTTTGTAGCTAAGAGAGCAGTGTTCCTTGAGAAGGAACACATTCTTGGCGGAGATAGTGAGAGAATGATAGAATTGAGCGAGGTTGGAGAACCAAGCTCAAGCACCACTCTACAGCCCAAGTCTGTTCAGGTACCTAATACACAATTTTCAACTTTACACAGGTCTGATAGAGTATCTCATCCTCCTGAGAGATATGTGGGACATATTAGAGGAGAGGATGTTGAGGATATTGATCATTAGACTTACAAGGAGACTATTATGAGTATAGACTCCGAGAAGTGGCAAGAAGCCATGAATTCTGAGATGGATTCTATGTACTCCAACAAGGTTTGGAACCTAGTTGATGTGCCCGAAGGTATTGTACTCATCGGTTGCAAGTGGATCTTTAAGAAAAAGATCGGAGTAGATGGAAAGGTAGAGACCTATAAAGCAAGGCTAGTGGCTAAGGGGTATCGTCAAAGGCAAGGTGTTGACTACGACGAAACCTTCTCACCCGTAGCAATGTTAAAATCTATCAGAATTCTATTGGCTATTGCAGCACACTATGATTATGAGATCTGACAAATGGATGTGAAAACCGCATTCCTCAACGGGAACCTCGAGGAGGAGGTGTATATGATGCAACCTGAGGGATTCGTGTCCAAGAACTGCCCAGATAAGGTGTGTAGGTTGCTTAGATCCATTTATGGACTAAAGCAAGCTTCCCAAAGTTGGAACATAAGATTTGATGAGGCAATCAGATCTTATGACTTCGTTAAGAACGAAGATGAGCCTTGTGTATACAGAAAGGTAAGTGGGAGCGCTATCACCTTTTTGGTGTTATATGTGGATGACATCCTCATCATTGGGAATGACGTAGGAATGCTATCCACAGTAAAGACTTGGTTATCTAGACACTTCTCCATAAAGGACTTAGGGGAAGCATCCTATATCTTGGGGATGAGAATCTATAGAGATAGATCCAAGTGGATGCTTGGCTTGTCCTAGTTCAGGTACATAGAAACCATTGTCAAAATGTTTGGCATTGAAAATTCTAAGAATGGGTGAACATGGATATGATACCTTATGCCTCAGCAATATTGTCTATCATGTATGCCATGCTATGTACTAGGCCTGATATAGCGCATGCTCTGAGTGTCACGAGCAGGTATCAAGCGGATCCAGGCTTGGAGCATTGGAAAGCAGTAAAGTGTATCATTATGTACTTGAGAAGGACTAAGGATCTTTTGCTAGTATATGGAGGTAATAGCCTTAAGGTTGAAGGCTACACAGACTCAAGTTTTCAGTCTGATATCGATGATAGCAAGTCGAATTCAAGGTATGTGTACACCTTGAATGGAGGAGTAGTGTGCTGGAAGAGTTCCAAGCAAGATACCACTGCTGACTCGACCATAGAGGCGAAGTACATTGCTGCATTAGATGTAGCAAAAGAGGGAGTCTGGGTGAAGAAATTCATCATAGATTTGCGAGTCGTGCCGGGTAGCGAGGAGCCGATCTCCTTATATTGCCATAATAACGGGGCGATTACTCAAATAAGGGAACCTGGGTCTCATCAGAAGTGTTCTGAGGAGGTTCCAACTTATCAGATAGATCGTAACCCGAGGATATGTAGCAGTTGAAAGAGTTCCATCCGAAGATAACATTGCAGATCCATTAACAAAGCCATTGTCTCATTTTGTCTTTGAGCGTCACAGGGGTCTGATGGGGATCAGACACATAGGTGATTGGCTTTAGGTCAAGTGGGAGATTGCTAGTCATAGGTGCCCAACAAGCCAATCACGTGAGTGATGGCACGTGTGACTTGATACAGAATCTTTTTGCTTATTATATTTTGGCATATATTACTTTATAACTATTGCATAAATGCATACATATATTGTGATGTCCTTGGATTTGTGCAATGGGAATCGGATCGTGATGAGATCACGATAATGAGATCGATTCACCTTTAAACACATATCCTAAATAATCCCGGTCATAGGTTACTCGAGAGGGACATCGTGTTAACCGGATAGACTGGTGTGCTGTATACCCGTCCATATGTTGGATGCAGCTGGTCTCATAGCTGCTCGTGTAGGGACACTAGGGATACAGTACAGGTGCTCATTAGAGAATGAGTTCACTGATTTATCCGCTTATGGAATGCTGGATGGTTGATGATGCCTTATTGTCAGACAGCGATTCCGTAGTCCTAGTGGTGTATCTGGTCCTTAGACTTGAGACACCAAGGATGTCCTATATGAGTGCTCCACTCTTTGATACCAGACTTATAGGTTTGGCTTTCCTAGATCTAGTACAGCTGGTCATTGGGAGTGGTAGTCGACCTTACGAGGGCTATTGAGTGTCGATAGAGGATCATCCACGCTCAGCGTCATGAGAGGAATATCCCATGTGTTCTTGCTCAGACAAATCCCTGGCTAGGGTCATTCGGGTTGAGAGAGAAAGAGTTCTCCGGGAGAATCCGATTAGATCGAGACTCGAGTAGAAACCGTATGGGTCTGACAACACCATGCTCGATATACGGTCTCTGGGATATTAGATGGATGAGGGATTATAGGTACACGGTAACTGAGGACTGATAGGTCCAATGGATTGGATTCCCTTGTATCGTCTGGGGACTACGGCGTAGTGGCCTAGTACTTCCGTAGTCGATGAGTCAAGTGAATTATTACAGAGATAATAATTCACTGAGTTAAAAGGAGTTCTGACAGGTATGACTCACGACCAGCTCGATATTGGGCCTAGAGGGTCATACACATATGATAGGTATTGCGATGAGTAGAGGTTCGGATATGAGATATCCGACGGAGCCCTTGTCTTATTGGATGCAGATTCAATACCCACTAGGGGAGGACCCATTAGGGTTTGACAGGGGACCTCTATAAATAGGAGGGATTGAGAGCCTCATAGGCTAGAGCCTTTGCTTGCCTTTCCTATTCTCCTCTTCCTCTCCACCTCTGAGTAGGCCTGGAGTCTTGAGGAGCGTCGTCGCAACCCTGCTGTGTGGATCACCGCTAGAGAGGAGGACACTTGACCTCCTTCACCCTCTCCTAAGGATCTGCAAGGAAACAGGGATATACGATCTCCCTAGGTAACACAACCTACTTTATACGCAGTTTTAATTTTTGCAGATTTTGCATACCAATCTTTGTACGACGACGAATATCTCTTTGGGAATCAGGGATTTTATTTTCTTGTTCTTCCACTGCGCATGTGTTGTCGCCCCCATGATTTCCCAACAGTAGTTCCCGTTCACGTGTCCTCCACCAACTGGGAGTCACTGAATACCTCGAGGTTGTCCACTTGCATCTCTAGGGCGAGGCGTAGGCCGTGTAGTAGCGCTTCATACTCGGCTTCGTTGTTAGTGGCTCCGAATCGTAGCCGGATAGATCTCTCATAGGTTTCTCCGGTTGGACTTTTGAGGACAAGTTCGATCCCGGCTGCCCCGGTGATGGCCGAGCCGTCCACGTGCAGGGTCCATGGGCGGTCGGTATCTTTTCATCAATCTGTGCGATCTTCGGGTGTTAGTTCGGAGATGAAGTTGGCCAGTGCCTGGGCTTTGACGGCGCTCCTAGGAGAATATTGAATGTCGAATTCGCCGAGCTCGACCGACCAACGTAACATTCGGTCTGATACGTCGAATTTAGATAGGATCTGTTGCAGCGGCTGGTCGGTGATGGCTTTGATTGTATGGGACTGGAAGTGTTGGGAAATCATGGGGGAGACATCACATGTGCAGCGGAAGAACAAGAAAACAAAATCCCCGATTCCCAAAAAGATGTTCGTCGTCGTGCGAACATTGGTGCACAAAAATTCGTGAAACATGAAACTGCGTATAGAGTAGATTGTGTTACCTAGGGAGATCGTATATCCCTATTTCCTTGCAGATCCTTAGGAGAGGGTAAAGGAGGTCAAGCGTCCTCCTCTCTAACGGTGATCGACATAGCAGTGTTGCGACGACGCTCCTCAAAAACTCCAGGCCTGATCTGAGGTGGAGAGGAAGAGGAGAATAGGAAAGACAAGCAAAAACTGTAGCCTATGAGGCTCTGAATCCCTCCTATTTATAGAGGTCCCCTGTCAAACCCTAATGGGTCCTCCCTTAGTGGGTATTGGATCTGTATCCAATAAGACAAGGGCTCCGTCGGATATCTTATATCCGAACCTCTACTCATCGCAATACCTACCATATGTGTGTGACCCTCTAGGCCCAATATCGAGCTGGCCGTGAGTCATACCTGTCAGAACTCCTTCTAACTCAGTGAATTATTATTTCTGTAATAATTCACTTGACTCATCGACTACGGAAGTACTAGGCCACTACACCGTAGTCCCCAGACGATACAGGGGAATCCAATCCATTGGACCTGTCTGTTCTTAGTTACCGTGTACCTATAATCCATCATCCATCTAATATCCCAGAGACCGTATATCGAGCATGATGTTGTTAGACCCATACGGTTTCTACTCGAGTCTCGCTCTAATCGGATTCTCTTGGAGAACTCTTTCTCTCTCAACCCGAATGACCTTGGCTAGGGATTTGTCTAAGCAAGAACACATGGGATATTCCTCTCAAGACGCCGAGAGTGGATGATCCTCTATCGACACTCAATAGCTCTCATAAGGTCGACTACCACTCCCAATGACTAGCTATACTAGATCTGGGACAGCCAAACCTATAAGTCTGGTATTAAAGAGTGGAGCACTCATACAGGACATCCTTGGTGTCTCAAGTCTAAGGACTAGATACACCACTAGGGTTACGGAATCGCTGTCTGACAATAAGACATCATCAACCATCCAGCATTTCATAAGCGGATCAATCAGTGAACTCATTCTCCAATGAGCACCTGCACTGTATCCCTAGTGTCCCTACACGAGCAGTTATGAGACCAGCTGCATCCATCATATGGACGGGTATACAACACACCAGTATATCCGGTTATCACGATGTCCCTCTCGAGTAACCTATGACCGGGATTATTTAGGATATGTGTTTAAAGGTGAATCGATCTCATTGTCGTGATCTTATCACGATCCGATTCCCATTGCACAAATCCAAGGACATCACAATATATGTATGCATTTATGCAATAGTTATAAAGTGATATACGCCAAAATATAATAAGAAAAAAGATTCTGTATCAAGTCACACGTGCCATCACTCACGTGATTGGCTTGCTGGGCACCTATGACTAGTAATCTCCCACTTGACCTAAAGCCAATCACCTATGTGTCTGATCCCCATCAGACCCCTGTGACGCTCAAAGACAAAATGAGACAACGACTTTATCAGTGGATCTGCAATGTTATCTTCGAATGGAACTCTTTCCACTGCTACATATCCTCGGATTACGATCTCTCTGATAAGTTGGAACCTCCTCAGAACACTTCTGATGAGACCTGGGTTCCCTTATTTGAGTAATTGCCCCGTTATTATCGTAATATAAGGAGATCGGCTCCTCGCTACCCGGCACGACTCCCAAATCTGTGATGAACTTCTTCACCCAGACTCCCTCCTTTGTTACATCTAATGCAGCAATGTACTCCGCCTCTGTGGTCAAGTCAACAGTGGTATCTTGCTTGGAACTCTTCCAGCACACTGCTCCTCCATTCAAGATGTACACATACCCTGAATTCGACTTGCTTTCATCGACATCAGACTGAAAACTTGAGTCAGTGTAGCCTTCAACCTTAATGCTATTACCTCCATATACTAGCAAAAGATCCTTAGTCCTTCTCAAGTACATAAGGATACACTTTACTGCTTTCTAGTGCTCCAAGCTTGGATCCGCCTGATACCTGCTTGTGACACTCAGAGCATGCGCTATATCAGGCCTAGTACATAGCATGGCATACATGATAGACCATATTGCTGAGGCATAAGGTATCATATCCATGTTCGCCCTTTTCTTAGAATTTTCAATGCCAAACATTTTGACAATGGTTTCTATGTACTTGGACTAGGACAAGCCAAGCATCCTTTTGGATCTATCTCTATAGATTCTAATCCCCAAGATATAGGATGCTTCCCCTAAGTCCTTCATGGAGAAGTGTCTAGATAACCAAGCCTTTACTGTGGATAGCATTCCTACGTCATTCCCAATGATGAGGATGTCATCCACATATAACACCAAAAAGGTGATAGTGCTCCCACTTACCTTTCTGTATACATAAGGCTTATCTTCGTTCTTAACGAAGTCATAAGATGTGATTGCCTCATCAAATCTTATGTTCCAACTTCGAGAAGCTTCCTTTAGTCCATAAATGGATCTAAGCAACCTACACACCTTATCTGGGCAGTTCTTGGAAACGAATCCCTCAGGTTGCATCATATACACCTCCTCCTCGAGGTTCCCATTGAGGAATGCAGTTTTCACATCCATCTATCAGATCTCATAATCATAGTGTGCTGCAATAGCCAATAGAATTCTGATGGATTTTAGCATTGCTACAGGTGAGAAGGTTTCGTCGTAATCAACACCTTGCCTTTGACGATACCCCTTAGCCACTAGCCTTGCTTTATAAGTATCTACTTTTCCATCTACTCTGATCTTTTTCTTAAAGATCCACTTGCAACCGATGGGTACAATACCTTCGGGCGCATCAACTAGGTTCCAAACCTTGTTGGAGTACATAGAATTCATCTCAGAATTCATGGCTTCTTGCCATTTCCCGGAGTCTATACTCATAATAGCCTCCTTGTATGTCTGAGGATCAATATCCTCAACATCCTCTCCTTTAATATGTCCCACATATCTCTCAGGAGGATGAGATACTCTATCAAACCTGCGTAAAGTTGAAAATTGTGTATTAGGTACCTGAACAGACTCGGGCTGTAGAGTGGTGCTTGAGCTTGGTTCTCCAACCTCGCTCAACTCTATCATTCTCCCACTGTCTCCGCCAAGAATGTGTTCCTTCTCAAGGAACACTGCTCTCTTAGCTACAAAGACCTTTTGGTCCTTGAGATGATAGAAATAATACCCACAAGTTTTCTTGGGGTATCCCACAAATTTGCATCGCTCTGTCCTTGATTCTAACTTATCGGGGTTGTGTCTTTTAACATGGGCAAGGCAGCCCCAAATCTTAACAACCTTAAGATCAGGCTTCTTCCTTTTCCATATCTCATATGGTGTAGACACTACCGACTTAGTTGGAATTCTATTCAGAAGGTAAGCTGCGGTTTCTAGGGCATATCCCCAGAATGAGATGGGTAGGTCAGCGAAACTCATCATGGACCATACCATATCTAATAAAGTACGATTTCTCCTTTCAGAGACACCATTGAGCTGAGGTGTGTAAGGAGGTGTCCATTGGGATAATATCCCATGGTCCTTGAGGAATTGAGTAAACTCTGTACTTAAGTACTCACCTCCTCGATCTGATCGAAGAGTTTTGATACTTTTTCTAGTCTGGTTCTCCACCTCATTCTTATACTCTCTGAATTTCTCAAAAGCCTCGGATTTGTACTTCATTAAGTACACATATCCATACCTTGAGAAATCATCAGTAAATGTAATGAAGTAGGAGTAACCTCCAATGGCATGAGTTGACATGGGTCCACATACATCACTATGTATGAGTTCCAACAACTCAGTGGCTCTCTCTCCAATTCCACTAAATGGAGAGTTGGTTAATTTTCCACGAATACAAGGTTCACAAGTTGCATATGACACATAGTCGAATGGATCTAGATATCCATCATTTAGTAACTTTTGAATCCTTCTTTCATGGATGTGACCTAGCCTATAATGCCACAGGTATGCACTGTTCACTTCATCTCGTTTCATCTTAGACACATTTACATTCATGATATGTAGAGTAGTGTTTAACATAAATAAACCATTATGCAATGTTCCTTTCGTGATGATCTAATCATCTAATAATATCGAACAACCATTGTTCTCAAAAACAAATTTATATCCACTAACTGTTAAACATGAAATGGAGATAATGTTTTTGATAATAGAAGGAACAAAATAACATGCATCTAATGCAATAAAAGCTCCACTAGGTAGATGTAGGGAGACCTCGCCAACAGCTAATACAGCAACTTTTGCTCCTTTACCCATCTTGAGGTCCATCTCGCCTCTCTCTAGTCTCCTAGGCCTTGCCAGAACCTGTAATGAATTGCATATATGATAAGCACTACCGGTATCCAATACCCATGTGTTATCATAAGAGTCTGACAAATGGAGACTAATCATGAATGTACCTGAAGCTTCATCAAGCTTTTGTTTCGCTCTTTCTGCAAGGTACTCTTTGCAGTTCCTCTTCCAGTGCCTATCTTTACCACAGTGGAAGCATTGGCCTTTGTCCTTTACTGGGTCTTTCTTAGCAAATTTTGCTTTACCTGGTCTGCCCTTGCCCTTTCCCTTCTTAAGGGACCTTTCTGCTTTCCTTTTCTTTCTGGTCTCACCAGTGTAGAGAACTGGCTTCTCTTTCTTAATAGTACTCTCTGCCTCCCTCAACATATTAAGGAGCTTTGGGAGAGTCACCTAAAGCTTGTTCATATTAAAATTCATTATGAACTGTGAAAAGGAATCTGGTAGGGACTGAAGCACAATGTCCACACACAAGTTATCCTCTAGGACCATTCCTAGACCTGTGAGTTTCTCTATCCACTCAATCATCTTTAGGACATGGTTCTGAACCGGTGTCCCTTCAGTCATCCTAGCGTGGAAAAGGCTCTTGGATATCTCATATCGTTGAGTCCTTCCTTGTTCCTCAAACAATTTACGAACATGTAGGAGAATGGATTTGGCATCCATCTTTTCATGTTGTCTCTGTAACTCAGGAGTCATAGAGCCCAACATATAGCACTGAGCAAGAGTGGAGTCATTAATGTACTTCATGTAGCGAGCGATCTCATCCTCGTTTGCCCCTTCTTCGGGCGTAGGCATCACTGTATCAAGGACGTACACGATTTTCTCCGCTGTGAGAACAATTCTCAAGTTACGGAGCCAATCCGTATAATTTGGACCAGTGAGGTGGTTGACATCAAGTATGCCACGTAAGGGATTTGAAAGTGACATTTTCTGAAAATAAAGATGCAGCAGAAATGAATAACATGCAGATTTTGCAAGAAATAAACTATCAAGATATGGACTTCTATCTTAATATGCTCCTACTATTTTACTAACGAGTCACGCGACACCCTCAGCACGTGAAACGGAAGTCTCCGACAGACTTCTAGTGGGTATTAGGATCCAATCAGCGTCTTAGTGTAACCTCGAGGGACTCGACCAATCACACTAAGCCTAAAAGGTAGGCAACTCTTGCCGATCACAACTCCTTATGATTCCCATCCTGTTCGGCCTCCGAATCACCATGGCCTCAAGGGACTCGACCAACCATGATGCTCGGTTAAGTCAACACCTTTGTTACAAGATGAGTCTGATTTGATGATATACCCTCGAGGGACTCGACCAAGTATACCATGCCCTTAGGTCACTGGTGACATCTCTATGTCGTAAGTAAGATAGCGAATCGCGATATAGGTGAGTCTCGAGGGACTCAACCAACTCAACCTACACCGGGAATCGGTTCCTACTTATAACGATGGAAGGCCACGTGGGTCAATCTAATTGCCTCACGTTTACCAACTTAATATTATCGAGAGATGTTTCTAAGATTTGGTCTCCTAATATGACATGTCACACATATACATATTTAATATATATATACATCGCATGCAAATATATATACTTATCTAGTATGTGTATAATCAATTACACCAGATGATCATGGACCACAACCTAATGTGATTAGGCCCGAGCCAGTAGGCCTAATCACTCACATCAAGATCTATGTGTGCAACGGTGCATCTCCATGCCCTGTTATCGTCCATCTCGTCCTCATCGGTTCCGTCGACATCTTGATGCATCTTCATACATCGCGATCGTCCGTCTCGTGGGTCTCGTTATCGCATCCACGCTCCCGTTGCGCCTCCTCATGTGATTACAACTTAATCATAGACACGCAGGCCCGACAATAAACGAGAAATATAATGGAGGCTCGCAGACCTCAATAATAATAATCACAAGTACACACATCACACGGTCTATGATCATCCATCCACACATCATACATCACATGTATAAATAATCATCATCATGTAGGACTACTAGATAATAATAAAAATAATAATAAACTAAACCTTTTAATTAATTAATATTTTCTGAAATCAGGGACATGTAGGGAATTTCTGAATTTATAGGGGTATTTTTATAATTTGGACAAAAGACAGAAATTGGAATTTCTCAAATTCCGAGGGGTAAAACTATCTTTTTCCCAGAAAACCCTAATGCCCTACTATCCTTTGCTGTTGCCGCCGCCGCTGCCACCCTGCTGGCGGCGGCCTGTGCGGCGGGGCGAGGGTGTTGCCCTCGCCTGCAGGTGGCACGCACGCTGGCGGTGCTGCCACTGCAGGTGGGCTCCCCCGTGGGCGCCGTCGCCTCCGCGGGCGGTTCTGCCGGCGGGGCAACGCCCGCAGGCGGTGCTATCCCGCCGGGCGGCCGCCCTTGTGGGGGGGGAGGGTTTTGCCCGCGGGAGCAGCGGCGCCTCACCCCGCGGGAGAAGCGACCGCAGGCGCCTCTGCCCGCGGGCTGCCAGCCCCGTCGGACGCAAGCCCGCTGCAAGCAGGCCGCCAGCCGATTGCTGCAGGCATGCGCCGGCGTTGTGCTGCCTGTTGAATCTCGGATTTTGATGATGAAACTAATTGATTGTGTTTAGATGTTTAACTGCATTTTGAGTGATGCAGGTCTACTCGATCAGGATTAGACAATTAACGCAAGAGGAATTGACGTTGCGCCGGAGGAGATCACGTCAGGATATTGTATGGCTGAATGCTTCGGACGTCGGGCATCGGGCCAAGGAGAGCGAAATTGCGTCAAGGATATCGGGGTTGCGGAGGTCAACCGCCGATTGGGCAACAAGCCCTAAGAGAGGAAGATGCACCGAAGAATCGGACGAAGCGCCAACCAATGACATGTCGGGCAACAGAAATTCATGTTGTATTAATTGTCTAGATCGGAGTAGAGTTTTAGTTTGTGTGTGCAGGATTAACTACGATAACGATGAAGACATAAAGCGAAACAAAGTGAAGAGTCAAGCACGAAGGATTCGTTGGGAGTTCAAGAGTTCGACGGAAGTCCGAAGGTTCATCGAGAATGCTACCGGAACTAGCCGAGAATGAGTAGGGAGCTTGCCGAAGGGTTTTTCGGAAGCTCGCCGGAAGGTTCGTTGGAAGTTCGCGGAGCTCGCCGAGAAAGATCGGAGCTTGCCGAAGAAGCTCGTTGGAACTCGCCAAGATCAAATCGTGAAGTCTAGGAGCTTGCCGGGAGTCCGCAGAATGGTTTCCGAGAGTTTATCGGAAGACCGTCGGAAGTTCGCCGGAAGCTCGCCGGAAGAAGTCTTGACTTACGGACTTTGTAATAGCTTACAAAATGTCTTTAAATTCATAGTTAGCATGTTAATTAGGGTTAGGATTAGGTGTTAATCCTATAACCCAAGTAGGGGCCAATTGGGCCCAAGTTCGGACTAGTTTGTGCCAAGATTGAAGCCCAACTAGTGGGCTGAAAACACTGTAGTTGGGCTGAAAACACTGTAGGCGGTAGCACCGCCTGAGCTGGGCGGTGGCACCGCCCAGTGCCCGAGAGCTGGGCGGTAGCACCGCTTGGGCTGGGCGGTGGCACCGCCAAGCACTGTCAGCGCCTGACACGGACAGGCGGTGGCACTGCCAGTGCAACGGTCGACAAGCGGTGGCACCGCCAGCCTCGGGAACTCAAGGGAATTCAAATTTTTGAGATCAAATTTGAATCCTCTTGGGGCCTATAAATACCCCTCAATTCTCAGCAGAGGATACAACCTTTGGAGAAGTTAGAAGTTGAGAAAAGCTTTAGGAAAAGTCTTGTTTTCAATAGCTTGAGTGTTCACCTCCTTTCTTTTCTTTGAAATCTTTGTAAAAGGGTGAACCACTTGTAAGAGGTTGTAAGAGGGGTGTAAGAAGGAGGTTGATCTTCGCCTAGTAAAGGAAGATCATTAGTGGATACCGGTGGCCTCGACGGAAGAGGAATCGGAGGAGTTGATGTAGGTCACGATTGACCGAACCACTATAAACTACCGTCTTCTCTGGTTTGCATTTATCTTATTGTCATTTATATTACTGCAAACCATCTTCACTTTGATGCTCTACTTCTTTGTCTCATTCTTACATATGCCTTCAAGTTAAAAACGCAATCGAAACGGTTTCAAACGAAACGTTGCTTGTATCGTACGAAGTTTCCGTAAGTGTTTAAATCGTCGAAAGTTTATCATACTTTACCATTGCACTAATTCACCCCCCCCTCTTAGTGCCACTCCGGTCCTAACAGTTGGTATCAGAGCAACGTTTTTCTACTTTGGTTTAACACCCAAATAGAAATGGCTCTTTATGGCTTTCAAGAGGGCTTATCGGTTGTTTGTCCACCGTTGTTTAACGGATCGGACTACACTTGTTGGAAAACTCGAATGAGAGTTTTCTTACTTTCTTTGGATTTAAATTTATGGCACATGGTGGAAAATGGATATGAAATGTCTTCTCTCCCAATGAACCATTGGAATGATTTGGAGAAGAAGATGTTTTCTTTAAACGCAAAGGCTATGAATGCCTTATTTTGCGCTTTAGACAAAAATGAGTTCAATCGGATTTCTACGCGCGAAACGGCTTTTGATATTTGGCGAACACTTGAAATCACACACGAGGGAACTAGTAGAGTCAAAGACTCGAAAGTTAACATTTTAATGCATGATTTCGAGCTTTTTCAAATGAAGCCGAGCGAAACCATTGGTGACATGTACACCCGTTTTACGGATGTCGTCAATGGTTTACAAACTCTTGGCAAATGTTTCTCGAATTTTGAACTTGTTAGTAAAGTTTTACGATCACTTTCTAAAGTTTGGGAATCAAAAGTTACGGCAATACAAGAAACAAAAGATTTAAATATTTTTCCACTTGAAGAACTTATCGGCTCATTGATGACATATGAAATGGTGCGCAATGCACATGATGAACACGATGAACACTTGAACCACCTTCCAAAGAACAGGAAGGATTTGGAACTTCGGACAAATGAATACCACTTGAGCGATGACTCAAGTGATGAGGACAATGATGAACTTGAACTTCGAACACTAACTCTTAATAAGTTCATTAAACAAAAATCTAAAATAAACAATGAACTTGAACGGAGGAAGAGGCCAAAGAAAAGGAAGGCACCCGTGGAGAAAATCAAGAAAGGTGAGGTGGCAAACTATGCCTCAACTACTCTCAACAACGAGGTAATCGAAATCCCCCTAATTTATTTCGAAATTACATAATACTTTCATGAGTTATTTTTAATTTAGTTTAGGATTAATTTTCTTGAAAATTGCATGTGTTATGTTAATGCAAGAAAATGTTAGATATAAATCTAATGCTTATACACCTAGTAAGATTAATCTTATGTATGTGCTTGAGAAGTAAGAATGTATATTTTGACGATTTTCATATTGATTTTCAATGACGATGCATGGCTTTTGAATGAAAGGCTTGATGTTTTTTTTTTAACCTTATCTTTGGTTTTCAAACATGATGTATGATTTTGACATATGAACAAAATTTGTGCATGCTAAGATAAAGTCAATCGTATAAATTAAAACTAAAGAAGTTTTAGTTATCTATAAGAATCATTCAAAATTATGTTCAATAAAACCAATTCAAATGATGGAATGAAAATATTAAATGTTTTGATACCATTTTATGCATGAGATTTTAAAAGTTATACATAATGATCTTAATGGTTTTTATGAAGAAACTTATTTTTCGATCCTAAATGATTGATGATATATATATATATATATATATATATATATATATATATATATATATATATATTTTTTTTTTTGGCACAAAAAGGACAAAGGCATGCTTATATGAAACAACTAAATAGATAAAAGTATTTTTCTTGAAAATTCTTGATTTGATGAATTGAATTTGAATGAGCTTTATCTTGATTTTTTGAGATTTATAACTTGAGATTTACTCTATAAAAATCGAGATATTTTATCCTCAATATTTCTTTTTTTCCATCTACTATCCAAATGAATTATGATTTATATCATTTCTATATTTCTTCTTGTCGTGTACTAAAGAGAAAATTTTCCTAAATGAATCATGATTTTTCGGAACCATAATTCTTTTTATGATTCATAATGAATTGAGAAATTTTATATGCTTGAGATAATATATTGTTCTCCTACAATATTGAATGAATTTTATCTATATCATGATCTCTTAAGATTTTCCTTTGATTATTTAAGAGGAGATTTTTCAAAAGAAAACATGTCTTTTGGTATTATCTTTTCATGATATGATTTTTATACAATTCCTTGTATTCATGAAATGTTTATCTAATCACCCAATTATTTTCTTCTTGATATTCCTTATGTGGTGATATGAAACTATGCTTGAAATACTCTTGATATTATTTTGATGCATACAAATGAAAAGTTATGATCATGCATGGTAGGATGCAATTTGACAAATTAATACCATCATGAGTTGAAATATTTATGATTTGGAATGATATATGCAATACTTAAGCTTTTTATTTTGATGATGTATGTGATGTATTGCATATGATGTGAATCATAAGATTTTATATGCATGAATTGAGATTTTGTTCTCCTGTGATTCTTTTCGCTATTAACTAACAAGAAACTTGTTCTTGTAAACCATGATACGCTACTTGATATCTTGATAATTTATAACTTGAGTTTTCCTTTTGAATCAAGATTGTTTCATATCATGTTTTCTATTTACAATTGAAGAAATTTGTCAAAAATGATATATGTCTTTTGACAATCAATTTTATCTTTGTTATTTACCCTTGTCATGATTTGAAGATTATATAGTAAAGGGAAATGAATTACATGATTGTATTGTTTTTCCCTTCTTTTTGACAATGACAAAGGGGGAGATAGCTAGCTTGCACAAGTCAAGGAGATGCAAAACTTGATTGCTAGCTTGTCTATCTTAAGAAGCAAAGATTGCTAACTTGACTATTTCAAGAAGAAAAAGTTGTCTTCTTGAATATTACTATCTTGCCTATCTCGAAAGAAGCAAAAAATACAAAATTTAGAAAACTTGCAATATAATTGCTCTTGCTATACTTTGTATCAAAAATAGATTGATATCCTTAAAAGCATCGCATTAAAGTTTTTTTTGTATTGCAATGTATCACATGTATCGCAAATTGAAAATTTTGAGACTATTATCATATCATGTTGATGTCTTTCATGACATGAATTCTTTGCATTTTTGTCTTGTATGTAACATGTGATGATTGAAATATTGATTGATGTAAATTCATAATTTATGCAAAAGTCTAAATCATTGGTTCCTCTCCTTCTTTTCGGCAATGACATAGGGGGAGAAAGATTGCTAGCTCAAGGCAAATGTTGGCTAGCTTGTACTCTTCCCTTCTTTTCGACAAAAATAAAGGGGAGAAAGCTTTGCTAGTTACAACATGTAAAGAAAAGCAAAGTGCAATCTTGCACAAGAAGCAAGTGTTGAATTGTCATGATTAAACTTAAGAATCTTGTTATGCTTCTGTGCTTATATGTTGTGATGAAAATCTAGCTTCATGTTACAAAAACTTGCATATCTTTTAAAATAGCTAGAGCAACTTCTCCTTTTTGTTGATGACATAGGGGGAGAAGTATATTGATGACTTCATGCATTGAATTGAATATTTTATATATTTGCATGATGGTTTAAATATGTTTTTCATAACATATGATGAATGTTACTTGGATTTGGGATAATCCAAGTGTTCTATCAATGGCATATTGATAGGGGGAGTTTGGTTAAACTCCGGGGAGTTAAGGTTAACTCCGTTAGTCATCAATTAGTTGTCATCATCAAAAAGGGGGAGATTGTTGAATCTCGGATTTTGATGATGAAACTAATTGATTGTGTTTAGATGTTTAACTGCATTTTGAGTGATGCAGGTCTACTCGATCAGGATTAGACAGTTAACGCAAGAGGAATTGACATTGCGCCGGAGGAGATCACGTCAGGATATTGTATGGCTGAATGCTTCGGACGTCGGGCATCGGGCCAAGGAGAGCGAAATTGCGCCAAGGATATCGGGGTTGCGGAGGTCAACCGCCGATTGGGCAACAAGCCCTAAGAGAGGAAGATGCACCGAAGAATCGGACGAAGCGCCAACCAATGACGTGCCGGGCAACAGAAATTCATGTTGTATTAATTGTCTAGATCGGAGTAGAGTTTTAGTTTGTGTGTGCAGGATTAACTACGATAACGATGAAGACATAAAGCGAAACAAAGTGCAGAGTCAAGCACGAAGGATTCGTTGGGAGTTCAAGAGTTCGACGGAAGTCCGAAGGTTCATCGGGAATGCTGCCGGAACTAGCCGAGAATGAGTAGGGAGCTTGCCGAAGGGTTTTTCGGAAGCTCGCCGGAAGGTTCGTTGGAAGTTCGCGGAGCTCGCCGAGAAAGATCGGAGCTTGCCGAAGAAGCTCGTTGGAACTCGCCAAGATCAAATCGTGAAGTCTAGGAGCTTGCCGGGAGTCCGCAGAATGGTTTCCGAGAGTTTATCGGAAGACCGTCGGAAGTTCGCCGGAAGCTCGCCGGAAGAAGTCTTGACTTACGGACTTTGTAATAGCTTACAAAATGTCTTTAAATTCGTAGTTAGCATGTTAATTAGGGTTAGGATTAGGTGTTAATCCTATAACCCAAGTAGGGGCCAATTGGGCCCAAGTTCGGACTAGTTTGGGCCAAGATTGAAGCCCAACTAGTGGGCTGAAAACACTGTAGTTGGGCTGAAAACACTGTAGGCGGTAGCACCGCCTGAGCTGGGCGGTGGCACCGCCCAGTGCCCGAGAGCTGGGCGGTAGCACCGCTTGGGCTGGGCGGTGGCACCGCCAAGCACTGTCAGCGCCTGACACGGACAGGCGGTGGCACCGCCAGTGCAACGGTCGACAAGCGGTGGCACCGCCAGCCTCGGGAACTCAAGGGAATTCAAATTTTTGAGATCAAATTTGAATCCTCTTGGGGCCTATAAATACCCCTCAATTCTCAGCAGAGGATACAACCTTTGGAGAAGTTAGAAGTTGAGAAAAGCTTTAGGAAAAGTCTTGTTTTCAATAGCTTGAGTGTTCACCTCCTTTCTTTTCTTTGAAATCTTTGTAAAAGGGTGAACCACTTGTAAGAGGTTGTAAGAGGGGTGTAAGAAGGAGGTTGATCTTCGCCTAGTAAAGGAAGATCATTAGTGGATGCCGGTGGCCTCGACGGAAGAGGAATCGGAGGAGTGGATGTAGGTCACGATTGACCGAACCACTATAAACTACCGTCTTCTCTAGTTTGCATTTATCTTATTGTCATTTATATTACTGCAAACCATCTTCACTTTGATGCTCTACTTCTTTGTCTCATTCTTACATATGCCTTCAAGTTAAAAACGCAATCGAAACGGTTTCAAACGAAACGTTGCTTGTATCGTACGAAGTTTCCGTAAGTGTTTAAATCGTCGAAAGTTTATCATAATTTACCATTGCACTAATTCACCCCCCCCTCTTAGTGCCACTCCGGTCCTAACACTGCCTGCCTTCGGTTGTGGTGCACGCACGTAGATCGAGGGCAACAATTGTTGCTGCCCTTCCTTATTTTTGCGTCAACGATTTTGACGTCAAAATTCTTCCTAAACACAACACACGCAGTTCAAAACCAATCATTCGTACGAACAACCTGGCTTTGATATCACTGTTGGGAAATCATGGGGGCGACATCACATGCGCAGCGGAAGAACAAGAAAACAAAATCCCCGATTCCCAAAAAGATGTTCGTCGTCGTGCGAAGATTGGTGCGCAAAAATTCGCGAAACATGAAACTGCGTATAGAGTAGATCGTGTTACCTAGGGAGATCGTATATCCCTGTTTCCTTGCAGATCCTTAGGAGAGGGTAAAGGAGGTCAAGCGTCCTCCTCTCTAGCGGTGATCCACACAGCAGGGTTGCGACAACGCTCCTCAAAAACTCCAGGCCTGATCTGAGGTTGAGAGGAAGAGGAGAATAGGAAAGGCAAGCAAAAACTCTAGCCTATGAGGCTTTGAATCCCTCCTATTTATAGAGGTCCCTTGTCAAACCCTAATGGGTCCTCCCTTAGTGGGTATTGGATCTGCATCCAATAAGACAAGGGCTCCGTCGGATATCTCATATCCGAACCTCTACTCATCACAATACCTACCATATGTGTGTGACCCTCTCGCCCCAATATCGAGCTGGCCGTGAGTCATACCTGTCAGAACTCCTTTTAACTCAGTGAATTATTATCTGTTGAATCTCGGATTTTGATGATATAATCAATTGGTGGGTTAATTGATCTAATCCATATTATTGAGTTAAGTGTGCAGGATTAACTACGATAACCAGAAAACATAAAGCAAGGATACCGGAGTCAAGTTCGATGGACGTTTAAGAGTCCGAAGAATCGTCGAAAATGCTGCCGGAACCAACCGAGAAGAAATCGGGAACCGGTCGGAATTTTCGAAAGTTCGCCGAAGAGATTGTCGGAGGTTCACGGAGATCACCGAGAAGGCTCGGCTACTCGTTAAAGTCATCACAAGTTCGGGAGCTTGATGGGAGTCCGTCGGAAGAAAGTTCATCGGAAAGCTCGCCGGAACAAGACTCGACATTTGCAGTTGAAAACTTGCGTAGGGTGTGTTTTGGTTATGTAGTTCACTTGTAATTAGGATTAGGATTAAGAGATAATCCTATATCCTGGTTAGGGGCCAACTGAGCCCAAAGTCAGATGTGGTTTGGGCTAGAATTAAGCTAAACCAACGAACCGGAGAGCTAGGCGGTGGCACCGCCTGGCTGGGTGGTGGCACCGCCCAGCACCCGAGAGCTGGGCGGTGACACCTCCTGGGCTGGGCGGTTTCACCGTCCAGCACCCGAACGCTGGGCGGTGGCACCGCTTGGCTGGGCGGTGGCACCTCCAGCATCGGGAACCCAAAGAGAATTCAAATTTTGGAGCCCAAATTTGAATCCTCTTGAGGCCTATAAATACCCCTCAAATCTCAGCTGAGATTACAACTTTTTGAGCAGCAATTGATTGAGAGAAAGCTCTTAGAAAATGTCTTAGAAAGTCTAGTTTTTAATTTGCTAGTGTTCACCTCATTCCTTCTCGAAAATTTGTAAGAGAGCGAACCGCTTGTAAAGAGTTGTAAGAGGGGTATTTTCCCTTCCATTTCAAGAGAGTTGCTAGTGGAAGGTGGGAGCCTAATCGAAGAGGGGCCTCGCAAGTGGAGTAGGTCATTTGACCGAACCACTCTAAAATCGGCGTGATCTCTGGTTTGCATTTTATTACTGCATTTATCTTTCTGCAAACCTTTACTTTGCTAAGTTCACTGCCCTCATCTTATTACGTACGCTTTCAACGCAATTAAGACGATTTCAAACGAAACATTATTTTTATCGTACGAAAGATTTTCTAAAACTGAAGTTTTAATTTGCTACACTAATTCACCCCCCCCTCTTAGTGCCGCTCTGATCCTAACAATTGGTATCAGAGCAAGGTTCTCTCTCATATTTGGTTTAATACCCAAGAGAGATGGCTTACTCCGGCATGCAAGAGGGTCATTCTATCACACGTCCACCTATGTTTAATGGGTCGGATTACACGTATTGGAAGACTCGGATGAGGATCTTCCTCATTTCTATGGATTTTGAGCTTTGGACTATTATTGAAAACGGATTTCAAAAATCTTCTCTTCCGATGAGCGAATGAAATGAATCAGAGAAGAAGGTTTTTGCTTTAAATGCAAAGGCTATGAATGCCTTGTTTTGTGCACTAGACAAAAATGAATTTAATCGTGTTTCAATTTGTGATTCGGCTTTTGATATTTGGAGAACTCTTGAGGTCACTCATGAAGGCACTAGCCGAGTGAAAGAGTCCAAAATCAACATTCTTGTGCACTCTTACGAACTTTTCCGAATAAAACCAAGTGAGTCCATCGGAGACATGTACACCCGGTTTATGGATGTCATCAATGGACTTAAAGCTCTTGGTAAAGATTTTACTAACTTTGAACTAGTAACTAAAATCTTAAGATCCCTCCCTAAAAGTTGGGATCCAAAAGTCACGGCCATTCAAGAGGCCAAAGACCTTAAAACATTCCCTCTTGAAGAACTCATTGGGTCTTTAATGACCTACGAAATGACATGTCAAGCTCATGACGAGCTCGAGAACCCCCTTCCAAAGAACAGGAAGGATATGACACTCAAATCACAATAAGACCACTTGAAAGGAACATCAAGTGATGAGGACAATGACAATGAAATTACACTTTTGACTCAAAAATTTAAAAAATATTTAAGGAAGAACAAATTTAAAAATAATACAAAAAATAAATTTGAACAAAAGAAGGACCAAGTGATTTGCTATGAATGCAAAAAACCCGGGACACTACAAGAATGATTGCCCTCAAGCCAAAAAGAGAACACCAAAGAAGAAGGCGCTCAAGGCAACATGGGATGATTCAAGCACGTCCGAAGAAGAGGAGTCCAACACCGAGCAAGTTGTTCACTACGCCCTAATGGCCTTCGAAGAAGAGGTAACATATTTAATTAATACAGATTTACCTTATCATGATTTATTAAATGTCTTTCATGAGTTATTTGATGAATGTAAGACAATTAGTAGAAAATACAAATTAATAAAAAAGGAGCATGATAGTCTTACGTGTGCTTTTGATAAATTAAAAACTGAATATCATGATAGTCTAGCTCCATGTGCTAAATGCCATGATTTAGAAACTCTCCAAAATGAGAACTTAGTACTTAAGGACACCTTGAAGAAATTCGAGGTCGGTAGCAAGTCCTTAAACATGATCCTTACAAATAAGGAGTAGAATCGGATTTGTGAGAAGTACTCACCAAAATCCAACCACCTTCATTAAAGGTCCTATCTTACATGTTCAACACCAAAGCAATTGCAACTTTTGTTGCAAATATGGACATATAACTTACCAATGTCCATTCAAGAAAATTAGTCCGAACAAATTGATTTGGGTTCCTAAAGGAACCATAATCAAGTCTATGCAATATGATAAACAAGTTAGATTAGTTTTTGAGGCACCCAAAAGCAAATGGGTACCTAAAAATAATTCCTTCTTGTAGAAACATACACCATCACATGCTAAGAGCAAGAGATGGTATCTTGATAGTGGATGCTCAAGGCATATGACCGGAGATCCATCCCAATTCACCAAGCTCACTAGCATGGACGAAGGCTATATCACCTTCGGAGACAACAACAAAGGCAAAATCATTGGCAAGGGAACCATAGGTAACAAATCAAGTTTTTCTATTGATGATGTGTTACTAGTTGATGGATTAAAACATAATCTATTGAGCATTAGTCAATTATGCGATAAAGGTTATATCGTTAGATTTGAATCAAATATGTGCATTATTGAAAAATCAAATCATAACATGACTATGATTGCTTTAAAACAAAATAATGTCTACACCATCAATCTTGATGAACTAAGTAATGAAATGTGTTTATCCGCCATAAATGATGATGCTTGGCTTTGGCATAGGAGATTAGGCCATGCAAGCATGAAAACAATATGTAAAATCTCATCTCAAGAACTAGTACGAGGGATTCCTAATATGAAGTTTATTAAGGATAAGGTATGCGATGCATGTCAACTAGGGAAACAAATAAAAACAAGCTTCAAACCAAAAAATCAAATTAGCACCACTAGACCGTTACAATTGATCCATTTGGACTTATTTGGACCAATTGATACAACAAGTCTAGGTGGAAGCAAATATGCTTTTATGATTGTGGATGACTACTCTAGATACACTCAGACCTATTTCTTAACTCACAAAAGTGATTGTTTCAAGTGTTTCTCTAAATTTTGTAAACTCACTCAAAACGAAAAAGGTTTCATGATTTCATCAATACGAAGTGATCATGGTGGCGAATTTCAAAACCATGACTTTCTAAATTTTTGTGAAGTTAATGGATACAATCATAACTTCTCCACTCCGAGAAATCCCCAACAAAATGGAGTAGTTGAAAGAAAAAAATAGAAACCTACAAGAAATGGCAAGAACTATGTTAAATGAACATAGTTTACCTAAGTATTTTTGGGCCGAAGCCATAAATACGGCTTGCTACATCATGAATAGAGTCATAATAAGACCTTCCTTATCAAAAACTCCCTATGAATTATGGAGTAACAAAAAACCAAATATTTCCTATTTTAAAGTTTTCGGTTATAAATGCTTTATTTTAAATGAAAGGGATGCCTTAGGAAAATTTGACGCAAAATCCGATGAAGGCATCTTTCTTGGTTACTCTTCGGTTTCGAAAGCTTTTCGGGTTTTTAATAAAAGAACCTTAGTAATTGAAGAGTCTATTCATGTAGTTTTTAATGAAGTCTCAAATTTTAAGAAAAATGATTTTGATGATGATCTTGGTTTTGATAATTTGAATTTAAATGAACCCCCTCCTCAAAATAGCAACTTGGATGCACCTTCTTCCGAAATTTCCTTACCTAAGGAATGGAAGTATATAGATGCTCATCCAAAGGAGTTAATTATAGGGGATACATCTAAAGGGGTTCAAACTCATTCCTCTTTCAAGAATTTTTGTGCTAATGCCGCCTTCCTCTCTCAAATCGAACCTAAGTGTATTGACGAGGCCATAAAAGATGATTTTTGGGTTATTGCAATGCAAGAGGAATTGAATCAATTTGAGAGGAATAAGGTGTGGGAGCTTGTTCCTAGACCTAGACGAAAATTGTATCGTGGTTAGAAACAAGGTTAGATTAGTGGCCAAAGGTTTCAACCAAGAAGAAGGTATCGATTACGAAGAAACATTCGCTCCCGTGGCTCGATTAGAAGCCATAAGGATGCTCCTTGCCTATGCTAGTAGTTATAATTTTAAACTATTTCAAATGGATGTCAAAAGTGCCTTCTTGAATGGTTTTATTTCTGAAGAAGTATATGTCGAACAACCTCCCGGATTTGAAAATACTCTTTTTCTTAATCATGTATTCAAATTGACTAAGGCTCTTTATGGCTTGAAACAAGCTCCTAGAGCTTGTTATGAAAGGCTTAGTTCCTTTCTTATTTTAAATAATTTTACTAAAGGCAAGGTTGATACTACATTGTTTATTAAACATTTTGAAAATAATTTTCTTATTGTGCAAATTTATGTTGACGATATTATTTTTGGCTCTTCGGATGAATCACTATGTGAATCATTTGCCAAATCTATGAGTCATGAATTCGAAATGAGTTTAATGGGGGAATTAACTTTCTTTTTAGGATTACAAATCAAACAACTTAAGGATGGTATATTTCTTAACCAATCTAAATATACATTAGAATTGTTAAAACGATTTAACATGGATAATTCAAAAGCAATAAACACCCCTATGAGTACTGCGACTAAATTAGATATCGATGAAAATAGTAAAAACGATCAAAAAACATATAGGGGTATGATAGGTAGTCTATTTTATCTTACGCGACTAGACCAGATATCATGTTTAGTGTAGGACTTTGTGCTAGGTTTCAATCAAATCCTAAATTATCTCATCTTAAAAGTGTTAAAAGAATTTTTAGGTATCTTAAAGGAACTCCAAATTTAGGTTTATGGTATCCAAAATCCGAAAAATTTGATTTAATGGATTATGCGGATGCCGATTTTGGCGGATGTAGGATAGATAGAAAAAGTACATCCGGAACATGCCAATTTTTAGGACATGCACTTGTTTCTTGGACTTCAAAGAAACAAAATTCAGTTGCACTATCTACGGCAGAAGCCGAGTACATTGCTGCAAGTGCATGCTGTGCACAAGTTGTTTGGATGAAAAATATATTGGAAGACTATGGAATTCACTTTAAAAATATTCTCATAAAATGTGATAATACTAGTGCCATATGTCTAGAACTAAGCACATCGACGTTAGATATCATTTCATACGCGATCATGTCCTTAACAATGATGTTGTTCTAGAATTCATTGACACAAAGCATCAATTAGCAGATATATTCACAAAAGCCTTGAATGAAGACCAATTTGAATTCATTAGAAGGGAATTAGGCATGTTAAATTGTCCCTAAAATGAGCTTCACGAAAAATGACTCGTCCTTTTCTTTTCTTTTGTGGATTTGATTTCTTTCTTCTTCTTCAATTCAAAATGATCCATTAAAGTATAACTTATTAACTTGAGGGAAGAAGCTAAACAAAAGGGAGGAAGAAAATTTTTTTTCTTTCCTCCACGGGATGCCAGCGGTGGCACCGCCAGATCCGGCGATTACACCTCCTGAGCGCTCTAGCGCCAGGCGGTGACACTGCTCGGTTTGGCGATGGCACCGATCGAGCGACCCTTATTAACCCGAGGGGTTAGGGCCGGCGGTGACACCGCCCCCAACCCGAAGAAAGAGCTCTCAAAACCCTCTCCCATTTCCTCTAACCCTCATTCTACCTCTTCGAAGCATTGGAGAAGGATTCTTGGTGGTCCAAGCTTTCCATCTCTCAACATAATCTCCATAAGGTAACACTTGAAATCCCTCTTTTTGGTATCCCATTCTCTCTTTACTTTTCTCTTTCCCTTGCTTATTTTTCACAATTTCATCATCATCTTGTCTAGATAATGGCTCCTAAGAGATCAAAAGGAAAAAGGATTGAAGGAGATTCATTTGACCATGATCTTTTTAGATCAAAAGAGGTAGCCCTTAGTTCTCCAAAATTTGAAAGACGATGTATCCATAAGGGAAAATACATTGATTTGGATGAACTAGAGGACTTAGATCCCATTAGGTGGTTTGCACACCTAGAAGCTCTACCTCTACTACAAATAGATGAACCAATCTATTCGCGATTAGTTAGATTGTTCTATGCCAACCTATATGAGGACAATGATAGCCTAAGCACTTACCTTCTATGAACACCCATTAGAATACTTGACAGTACTATTTGTGAACTAATTGACATAACTGAAAAAGATAGGGGATGCTATTTTAAAGGTAAATGGGACGTCAACACAATAGGAGCAACCTATACCGAAGCCGTAGAAACAATTTTTGCAAATCCAAACCTTGACTTCCTACCCAAGAGCTGTGAACACTTATTGCCTTTCAACTCTAAAATTCTTCATCACATTATCACAAGCATCATATTCCCCAAACAATTTCATCTTGACGAAATAAGTCAAATAGAGATAAGTACCATGTATTTGATTATGACCGGTCAGCATAATTATTTTGGGTACTTAATTCGGCATCATATGCAGGATATTATGGCTAAAGATACAATGTTGCCATATGGGAGGTTAATCACTAGATTTCTTCATGCCTATGACATTTGCATCCCACCCGATGAAGAATCTATTCAAAAAGATAGATATAACATAATAAATAAAAACCTACTGAAAAGACTTAGGTGCACTTTTAGCAATGGCATATGGGTTAGGCAGCCTAGAAGGACGGATCCAATTCCTCTACCAATAGAACACCCCGAAACACCAATTCTTATGGGAAATGAATCTCCTCCTCCTAGTCCTTTTGGCGCAGCACCTTCAGCTCCTATTTCCTCCTCTGAAGATCGCATTATGGCGGAACTATCTCAGATCAAATCACAGCAAGAACAAATTCAAAATCAACAAGTTGAAATTTTGAAGACACTACGACAAATGAATGAAAAAATAGATATCATGTATCAGCACTGTGGATTACCTCCTAAGGATTAAATTGATGTATCTTTTTATTCTGTTCTGTTTGCTTTTAACAACAAGTTCAAAGTTTGTCATCGATAGAACAATAACTGATCCTTCCTTTTAGATAACTACTGTTTTGATCTGTATGAATGATGATTTCTTTTGGATAAACTATTTCTGACAAATTTGAATGATGAACTTTGTTTACTAAAATTTTTTATGATCATCAATCAGCTAGCTTGTCTCTTTTTGTTGATGACAAAGGGGGAGAAGTGATGACTAAGTGATGACTTACACCATAATGATAGCATGACTTATATGGATTACAAAAACTTATGTGATATGAATGACTTATATGCCTTGCAAAATCCTTGAAAATATCACAAGATTGATTGCTCATATTGAAAGCATGCCTTACATCTATATCATGAAATTTATATTGAAAATCTTTATCTTCTGTCATAGTAAAATTCGTCCCTCTTCATTCAACTTATGATTTTCATCGAAGTATCGTACTCACTATTGTTTAATGAGGATCACGATAAGCTCTACGGTTAGAACTTATCGGGTTATGCTTGAATCCAATGGGATGGAATTCAAGTGTTTTTTATCTTCTCATAATATGGCATATAGATAGGGGGAGTTATGTTTAACTCCGTCATCAATTGATTGTCATCATCAAAAAGGGGGAGATTGTTGAATCTCAGATTTTGATGATATAATCAATTGGTGGGTTAATTGATCTAATCCATATTATTGAGTTAAGTATGCAGGATTAAGTATGATAACCAGAAAACATAAAGCAAGGATACCAGAGTCAAGTTCGATGAATGTTTAAGAGTCCGAAGAATCATCGGAAATGCTATCGGAACCAACCGAGAAGAAATCGGGAACCTGTCGAAATTTTCAGAAGTTCGCCGAAGAGATTGTCGGAGGTTCACGGAGATCACCGAGAAGGCTCAGCTACTCGTTAAAGTCATCACAAGTTCGGGAGCTTGATGGGAGTCCGTCGGAAGAAAGTTCATCGGAAAGCTCGTCGGAACAAGACTCGACGTTCGCGGTTGAAAACTTGCGTAGGGTGTGTTTTGGTTATGTAGTTCACTTGTAATTAGGATTAGGATTAAGAGATAATCCTATATCCTGGTTAGGGGCCAACTGGGCCCAAAGTCAGATGTGGTTTGGGCTAGAATTAAGCTAAACCAGCGAATCAGAGAGCCAGGTGGTGGCACCGCCCAGCACCCGAGAGCTGGGCGGTGACACCTCCTGGGCTGGGCGGTTGCACTGTCCAGCACCCGAACGCTGGGCGGTGGCACCGCCAGCATCGGGAACCCAAAGAGAATTCAAATTTTGGAGCCCAAATTTGAATCCTCTTGAGGCCTATAAATACCCCTCAAATCTCAACTGAGATTACAACTTTTTGAGCAGCAATTGATTGAGAGAAAGCTCTTAGAAAAGGTCTTAGAAAGTCTAGTTTTCAATTTGCTAGTGTTTACCTCATTCCTTCTCGAAAATTTGTAAAAGAGTGAACCGCTTGTAAAGAGTTGTAAGAGGGGTATTTGCCCTTCCATTTCAAGAGAGTTGCTAGTGGAAGGTGGGAGCCTCATCGAAGAGGGGCCTCGCAAGTGGAGTAGGTCATTTGACTGAACCACTCTAAAATCGGCGTGATCTCTGGTTTGCATTTTATTACTGCATTTATCTTTCTGCAAACCTTTACTTTGCTAAGTTCATTGCCCTCATCTTATTACGTACGCTTTCAACGCAATTAAGACGATTTCAAACGAAACATTATTTTTATCGTATGAAAGATTTTCTAAAACCGAAGTTTTAATCCGCTGCACTAATTCACCCCCCCCTCTTAGTGCTGCTCCGATCCTAACATTATCTCTGTAATAATTCACTTGACTCATCGACTACGGAAGTACTAGGCCACTACGTCGTAGTCCCCAAACGATACAGAAGAATCCAATCCATTGGACCTGTTTGTCCTTAATTACCGTGTACCTATAATCCCTCATCCATCTAATATCCCAAAGACCATATATCGAGTATGGTGTTGTCAGACCCATACGATTTCTACTCGAGTCTCGCTCTAATCGGATTCTCCCGGAGAACTCTTTCTCTCTCAACCCGAATGACCCTGGCCAGGGATTTGTCTGAGCAAGAACACATGGGATATTCCTCTCATGACGCCGAGAGTGGATGATCCTCTATCGACACTCAATAGCCCTCGTAAGGTCGACTACCACTCCTAATGACTAGCTGTACTAGATCTGGGACAGCCAAACCTATAAGTCTGGTATCAAAGAGTGGAGCACTCATAGAGGACATCCTTGGTGTCTCAAGTCTAGGGACCAGATACACCACTAGGACTACGGAATCGTTGTCTGACAATAAGACATCATCAAGCATCCAGCATTCCATAAGCAGATCAATCAGTGAACTCATTCTCCAATTAGCACTTGTATTGTATCCCTAGTGTCCCTACACGAGCAGTTATGAGACCAGGTGCATCCATCATATGGACGGGTATACAGCACACCAGTCTATCCAGTTATCACGATGTCCCTCTCGAGTAACCTATGATCGGGATTATTTAGGATATGTGTTTAAAGGTGAATCGATCTCATTATCGTGATCTCATCACGATCCGATTCCCATTGCACAATATATGTATGCATTTATGCAATAGTTATAAAGTGATATACGCTAAAATATAATAAGCAAAAAGATTCTGTATCAAGTCACATGTGCCATCACTCACGTGATTGGCTTACTGGGCACCTATGACTAGCAGGAAGTACGGGCGCAACTTTCGCGCTATCTTTATCAACGCCAGGGTTAGCCTTTCGATCGGGGAGTATCGCACCTTGGCTCCGGCAAGGACATGGCTGACGTAGTAAACTGGCTGCTACTTCGGCGGTGTTTCTCGAACCAGTACCGAGCTGACTGCCCATGTTGATGCCACTAGGTAAAGGTCGAGGGTTTCTCCAGGCTCAGGGGAAGCAAGTCGAGGTAAGTGGGCAAGATACGCCTTTAGGTTTTCAAAAGCCTCTTCACACTCCGGGGTCCAGGCGAAGTTGTCGGCTCGTCGCAGGGCCTGGAAGAGGGGAAGACACCTGTCACCCGATCTTGATATGAATCTTTTGAGTGACGCCAACTTCCCGGTAAGGCGCTGCATCTCCTTGATTGAGCGGGGCGGGTGCATCTCGGTTATGGCCCGAACCTTCTCTGGGTTGGCGTCTATCCCCCTCTGTTGAATGATGAAGCCAAGGAATCTTCCTGAGCTAACCCCGAAAATGCACTTCACGGGGTTTAGGCGCATGTTGAATCGCCTAAGGGTTTGAAAGGTTTTCGCCAAGTCAGCCAGATGCGCCTTTGCGGGTTTGCTCTTTACAATCATGTCGTCCACATACACCTCCATGTTCCTGCCGATCTGGTGTTTGAACAGCTTGTCAACCATCCTCTGGTAAGTTGCTCCAGCATTCTTTAGACCGAATGGCATTACCTTGTAGCAGTATATCCCTCTATCGGTAATGAAGGCGGTGTTCTCTTGATCCTTTGATGCCATTCGGATTTGGTTGTAGCCTGAGTATGCATCCATGAACGTAAGGAGTTCGTAACCCGTTGTGGCATCGATTAACTGATCGATCCTCGGAAGCGGATAGTAGTCTTTGGGGCACGCCCAGTTGAGATTGGTGTAGTCAACGCACATTCGCCAACTTCCATTTGGTTTTTTAACAAAGACTACATTTGACAACCACTGAGGATACCTTACTTCGATAATGAACCCAGCTTCTTTTAGTCGGTCGACCTCTTCGCTAATCACCTTCTGCCGGTCGGGAGCAAACCTCCGTGGTCTTTGTTTTACAGGTTTGGCCTCGGGACTGATGTTGAGCTGGTGTTCGGCCACCACCTGGCCGATCCCTGGCATTTCCTTGGGTGACCATGCGAAAACATCAGTGTTTTTCCTTAGAAAGTTCTTCAAGTGGTAAGTTGTTTAAGTTGGTAAGTTGTTTAGGTTTTTAGCTTCTTGTATTGCAGTTACTTTTGAATCCCACTTCTTAGAAAGAGAACACAAAATCTTGTTTACGAGTTCAAAATCCGAAAAACATTTTCCAAGAGCTCTTAAACTATTGACGACATCCGTGAAACGGGTGTACATGTCGCATATAGTCTCGCTTGATTGCATTCGAAAAAGCTCAAAATCATGTAATAAAATATTAACTTTCGAGTCTTTGACTCTACTAGTTCCCCCGTGCATGATTTCAAGTGTTCGCCAAATGTCAAAAGCCGTTTCGCACGTAGAAATCCGATTGAACTCATTTTTGTCCAAAGCGTAAAATAAGGCATTCATAGCCTTTGCGTTTAAAGAAAAATACTTCTTCTCCAAATCCGACCATTCGTTCATCGGTTTAGAGGGAAGTTGAAAACTATTTTCAATGATATTTCATAAATCCAAATTCATAGAAATCAAGAAAACTTTCATTCGAGTTTTCCAATAAATGTAGTCCAATCCATTAAACAACGATGGACGAACAACCGATAAGCCCTCTTGAAAGCCATGAAGAGCCATTTCTCTCAGGTGTAAATCTGAAATGAGAAATACCGGGCTCTGATACCAATTGTTAGGATCAAGAGCACTAAAAGGGGGGGGGGGGGGGGGGGGGGTGAATTAGTGCAGTAGAAATCTTTCTACGATTAAAAAACGTTCGAACGATAAAAGTAAATCTAAGATTACTTTTATCGTTCGAATGTTTTTTAAGTGTGAAAGTTGATTCTAAGATTACTTTAAATTAAGATCAAGCGAGATGACGTTAAAGTAAATCTATGAAATACGACGTTCGTACGATAAAACTGATTTGCATCTAAATGCCAATTCGGAAAGCACTGAACTTTGAAACACGTTCGTAAAAGCACAGAAGGCAGTAAGCTATTGAGGTGGTTTGCAGTAAAGATAAGATGCTCAAAGTAAATGCAAATCGAGATTTAGAGTGGTTCGGTCAATCTTGACCTACTCCACTTTTGGCTTCCTCTACCGACAAGGTCACCGACGTCAACTAGAGGCCTTCCTTCAATAGGCGAAGGCCAACCACCCTTTTACAGTTTCACTCCTTTTGACGGGCTTAGGAGACAACCCTTACAGAATTTTCTCTCCTCTCTTTACAACTCAGAACTTGGAAGAAAAGAGAGAGAAGAACTTTTGGCCTTTACAACAATTTTGAGCTCTAAAAATCACAGAACAAGATCAAGATTTTGGTGTAAGTTCATGCCCTTTTAGTGCTGAATGGGTGGGGTATTTATAGGCCCCAACCTAGTTCAAATTTGGAGCTCAAAACTGTCAATTACCGGAATTTCGGGATTAGGCGGTTGCACCTCCTGACTGAGGCGGTTGCACCGCCTGGTAGAGCTCGAAGACTGAGCCTCTGGGCGGTGCTACCTCCTATCAGGGGCAGTTGCACCTCTTGCCAGAGCTCGAAGATCGAGCTCAGGCGGTGACACCGCCTGACTTAGGCGGTTGCACCTCCTGCCAGAGCTCAAAGACCGAGCTCAGGTAGTGCCACCTCCTGTCAGGGGAGGTTGCACCACCTAGTCTCGCTCGGAGACTAAGCCCAAGCGGTGCCACCTCCTGGCTGGGGCGGTTGCACCTCCCAACAGAAATCAGGGTCCGAATGGGTTGATCCATTCGGCCCAATTTGGGTTTTTCAGGGGCCCAATTGCCCCAAGATTAAGTTAATGAGATCACCTTCCATTTTCAACTTAATTATTGTGCTAACTACGATATTCCCTAAGACATTTACTGCAACTTGCTCCGGTGCGTCAATCGCTTCTTCCGGCGAGCTTCCGACGAACTTTCGTCGATCATCCGATAAACCATCGGTGATGCTCCTACGAACTTCCGGTAAACTCCTGGACTTGCGACGATCCACTTGGCGAGTTCCGACAAGATTTTTTGGCAAGCTCATGGACTTCTCGGATTTGTTACCGTAGAACCTCCGACGACTGTCCGAACTTCCGTCGAACTCTCGAACTCCCAACATGATCATTGTCTTGACTCCGGCGCAACTCCTACTGCATGTCTTTTTTCTATCATAGTTAATCCTGTACACTTAAAACAAAACTTCGATCGAGACAATTAATCCTAAGCAATTAACCAAGTTGTCCGGCATGTCATTGGTCCCTTGACGCTTCGTCCGATTCTTCGGCGCATCGTCCTCTCCTGCAGCCTATTGCCCAATCAGCCAGTTGACTCCGTAACTCCGATATCCTTGGCATAATATCCGCTCTTCTTGGCCCAATGCCCGAGTCCACGGCCCGAAGCCTTCTGTCGATACGTCGACCGATCCACCGGCCCGACGTCCAATCTTCTAACATGTTCCTCCGGCACAACATGATTTTCTTGCTTTAATTGTCTCATCCTAATCGAAGCATCCTGCGTCACTCAAAACGCAGATTAAATCATAAACATATATCAAGTAGTTTCATCATCAAAATACGAGATTCAATAGTTTTTAGGCTCCAAGTTTGAATCAATTTGAAGCCTATAAATATCCCTCTCATCCTTGGTTAAAAGACATAAGCACAGAGTATTTAAAAGTGAGAAAACACTGTTACGATCACTAGAGAAATCCCCTCCTATAGTCTAAGTTTAGAATTTTATTTAGGAGGAGTGTGTGCTTGTAAAGGTTGACTCCTAAAGGAGGAGGGGTGTAAGAATGAGATTGATCTTTGCCTATTAAAAGAAGATCGATAGTGGATGCCAATGGCCTCGACAGAAGAGGAATCGGCGAAGTGGATATAGGTCACGATGACCGAACTACTCTAAAATCTGATTTGTATTTTCTTTGAGCAATTTATCTTTACTGCAAACCTCTTTAATAGCTTGCTGCTTTCAATATATTTACGAATGTGTTTTAAGTTAAGATATTTATGGAATGGTTTTTGTCGAAAATGGATTTAATCGCAACAAAGTTTTGAACCGACGTAAGTTTTACCGTTGCACTAATTCACCCCCCCCCCCCCCTAGTGCCAACTTGTTGCTAACAGATATATCCCACATATCTCTCAAGAGGATATGACACTCTACTGGACCTACGTAAAATCAGAACTTGTATGCTAGGTACTTGAACAGACTCAGGCTGTGGAATAGTATATGAGTTAGGTTCTCCAACCTCACTCAACATTATCATGCTCATACTATCTCTACTAAGAATATGTTATTTCTCAAGGAACACTACTCTCTTAGCTACAAAGACATTTTGGTCCTCAGGATAATAGAAATAATACTCATAATTTTTCTTTGAGTATCCCATGAACTTGCACCACTTTGTCTTGGATTTCAACTTATCATGATTGTATCTCTTAATATGGGCAGGGCAACCCCAAATTTAACAACCTTAAGATCAAGCTTATTCTCTTTCCATATCTGATATGGTATATACACTATTGACTTAGTTGTGTTATGAACAAGTCGACACTAAGAGCCCCGGATGAATTAGTGCAGCCGTAAAATACGTCGGTTCGAAAAACCTTTTCATACGATAAAAATCGAATTCGAAAATGCTTAACTTTGAAAGCGAAGTAAGAGCGTATTAAAGGAAGTTTGCAGTTAATGTAAATTACAAGAAGTAAATGCAAACCAGATTTTATAGTGGTTCGGTCGTCGTGACCTATATCTACTCCATCGATTCCTCTTCTATTGAGGCCACTGGCATCCACTATCAATTTTCCTTCAATTGGCGAAGACTAACCACACTTTTACAACTCGATTCTCCTTTTATTGGGTTTAGGAGATAACCCTTACATCCCCACTTGCTCCTCTCTCAAACTATTCTAACACTTAGAAGTTTGCAGTTCTAAGTGTTAGAATAGTTTGAGAGGAGTTCACACAAGATTGTAGCAGCGTTTTCTTTCTTTTTCACTCTCAATACTTGTGTGTTTTAACCAAGGATGAGAGGAGTATTTATAGGTTTCAACTTGATTCAAACTTGGAGCCTAAAAATATCTTATCCCAGGTTTCCTAGGTATTTGCAATACCACCGTCGTTCTTAAGCGATACTATCGCTGTAGGATCTATAGCTAGGCGATACCACCACCGAATAGGGGTAGTACCAATGCTAGCAACATTGCTACCAACGGTACCACCGCTCAGCCTGGGCGGTACCACCATAGGCACAAGTAAATCAATCACCATGGTATCCTTACTTTGCATATGGTATCCTTCATGCAACATGCATAATTTCAAAACTTTGCATATGGTATCATTACTTCATGCATGACATAAATAAATCAATCATCGTGTGCATATCGTACATGATATTCACGCATTCTTGATACATCAAATTGGCAATAAATCATAGCATTTCAAATCATAATGGTATCTAAATATCAAATTATATTATATCCTATCATACATGATCATAACTTCTCATTTGTTTGCATAAATTCATGAGTATTTCATGCATAATTTTATATCATCACATGAAATATATCAAGAGAATTTTGGTGATGAGATATACAAATCATGAAGACAAATTGTGAATATCAAAAAATATATTATGATTCTTTTTGGATAACTCAAATAGTGAAAAGAAAGAATCATAGTAGACAATCTTGATTTATAAAAAGAATTTTCAAGTTATAATTCTGAGAAATCAAGAGAAACTATGATTCATTTTAACAAATCTTCTCTTAAATAAATAACGAAATGAATTCTTAGGAAATCAAGATATAGATAAAATTCATTCAATCTTGTCGGAGAACAAGATATTAATTCATGCATATAAAATCTCTCATCATCAATATCATAATTCATCTAGAAAATTCTCCTCTTTAAATATTCAAAGAGACATCTTAGGAGATCAAATAATAAAAGATATTCAAATAAAATTTTTAGTCAAGAATTTTGAAAAAGATATTGTCTTTAGTAAGTCGTAAAAAGAAACATAAGAGAAAAATATTTCAATTCATGCATAAGAACTCTTATAATTCATATTGAAAATTTTCTCAAAATGCAAGAGAGATTTAAGATTCAAAATTTTCTCAAATTTTCTCAAAAATTATTTAGCTAAGCAATGATCACAAGATTTAAGAGATGTACCTTGCAACTTTGGTAAAAACTATTTTCTAGCAAGAGTTTGAAGTCCCTTCTCGCTGATATGACCAAGCTTCTTATGCCAAAGATCTATACTTTCATCTTTTTGAATTGCATTAATCTCTCCTTTGTGTAGCTTAGCTTCCATAACATAAAAAGAGTTAAGCATATTTCCTCTTGCCATAATTAGAAAACCTTTAGTAAGTTTCAATTTGCAATCACCAAAATAATGTGCAAAGCCCTTATTATCAAGTTTGTCTATAGATATAAATATCTAGAACACGTCTTACATCTTTGAATATTAATTTACTCCCAATACTCGTCTCCAAGCAAATATATCCAAAACCCACAATCTTAGATGTACCACTATTTCTCATTCTGACATTACCAAAATCACTAACAATGTAAGATCTAAATAAATCACCATGAGAAGTAACATGAAATGAAGCACCAGAGTTAATTACCCAATTACTGTCCTGAGCTGCAAGATTGACACAACCGTCATCACAAACAATAGTGATATTACCTTCAATAGCAATTGTATTAGTCTCTTTCTCATTTTTCTTCATTTCATTCTGTTCTCGCTTCCAAAACATATACTCTTTCTTCAAGTGACCTGGTCTGTTACAATGAAAACATTTGATATCTCTTCTAGATTTGGATCTTCCTCTATAACTATATGGATTTCTACTATGACTTCTTATACATCTTTCTTATTTTTTAGTAACAAATGCACCAGAAGAAGATTCACTATGATCTTTCCTTCTAGCATCTTCATTTAGCAAACTATCTTTAAATATATCTATAGTTAGAGTCCCCTCTAGCCTGGAGTTACAAATTGTCACCACATACATTTTCCAACTTTCTAGTAAAGAGCTGAGAAGTAATAATCCTTGCATCTCATCATCTATATTCATTTTCATAGCAACCAGCTAGTTTGCAAGACTCTGAAATAGGCTTATATGCTCAACAATATTACTATCATCTTTATACTTCAAATTTACAAGCCTTTTGAGGAGAGAAATTCTATTTCCCACCGTCTTTCTCGTAAAAAGATTTTCTAACCTTTGCCAAACAACATTAGCTCTGGTTTGATCAGAAATATGCTCATGCAAATTTATATCCATCCATCTTCTAATATAGGCAATAGCTTTTTTATGTTTAACTTCCCATTCTTCATCGTCCATAGTAGAAGGTTTATCTTTAACCTTGATGGGCTTATACAAATCTTTGTAATAAAGTAAATCTTCCATCATACACCTCCAAGTGGAATAATTTGATGAGTTCAATTTAATCATACCATCTGATTGCTCCATTTCAATCACGCAAGAAAAGACTAGCACATAAAAACCTATTGTTCTAATACCACTTATTGGTAAAAACCTGTTAAAGAAGAATAATTCTTTTCCCTCTTTGTGTACCAAAATGGGTTCCTCATCAAAATACTAAGTTGATATCAAAATACAAATATCAACTAGAATAGCATAAACAATAGAGCAAAAATTAATCACATAGTGACACCAAATTTTTAACGTGGAAAACCCAATGTGAAAAAAACCATGGGATCGTAGTCCACCTCAAACTTTCACTATTAATAGTAATGATAACAGGTTTACAGTAAAACTTCTATAGAATAACCAGAGGATCACAATAACATCAAGAACATAGATCTTAGCTCATGGATAGTATATCATTATCACATAAGATGGATCTGAGAATTTTAGA
>NC_088353.1:26935000-27042500 GCF_036884655.1 Musa acuminata AAA Group | reverse complement strand
TCCCGGTATATACCTTCTTCTTTGCTGTGCTCTTCAGGTTTGTGGCTCTTCTTCTATTCTTCTTCCCTTATGAGATAGAACTAATTTTGTTGACAGTAGTAAGCGACATCATATAAATTATGTACCTTCATTAATTTCCGTTCCAAAGATTAATTCTTTGAGGGGAAAAAGATCGAAGCAAAGTAGCTACGATTCAGTACTAAAAAAAACTGATGAGTCGGGTCAGATCGGAACAGGTCATTTCAGGTCGAAAAAATATCTTCTGGTACGATGCAGATGTTCCTCGCTGGCTCATGGCTTTTGATAGAAGTTGCACCCGATTATAGGATCAAGTGGCCTATTGTTATACTTCTTGATGGGCCATATCGCTATTTTAAGGGCCAAACTACATTGCTTGATACATACATACATACATACATACATACATACATACATACATATATATATATATATATATATATATATATATATATATATATATATATATATATATATATATATATATATATATATATATGTTCCCTCACAACTTCATATTTATAGTAACAAAGTTTGCAAGTGTATGTTCTCAAATTAATGCACTTGGCATAGATTATTACCATGACAAATATCTCCAGCTTCAATATATGAACAGAGTAGTATGTGTACTTTAATGATCCAGAATGGAGACCATGAAGGTGAAGAGGATCTCAGGAATAGCCAAGGCAGTGGGAATAGCACTTTGTGTGGCCGGAGTGGTGATGACTGCCCTCTATAGAGGCTCTTACATCCATCCCCTGAACCTCCATGGCTCCTCCGGCCGCCACACAAGTCCAACACACCAGAAGGCAGCTCTGCCAAAGACCACCTGGATCAAAGGCACCCTTTTCATGATCACCTCCAACATAACCTGGGCATTGTGGCTGGTCTTACAGGTGCATTGCACTAGCATTAGATCAGCCATGAGAGAGAGATGTTGCCATAGGCAACAGGGGGGTTTGGGGATTCCATGCTAATCGCTGATCACTTTGCTTACAGGGGATGTTGCTGAAGGAGTACACTTCCAAGCTTCTCTTCACAACACTCGAGTGCCTCTTCGGCACATTTCAGTCGCTGTTTGTTGCGATAGCATTCGAGAGGGACAGCTCCAAGTGGAAGCTGCAGTGGGATATGGGCCTGCTTGCCATCCTCTACAGTGTGAGTGACTCAGCATCTTAAACCGATTAGGTTATTTGATTCTTAAACAGATTAAAATAAGTAATTTTTTTTTTTTTATCGTTAACGATGTTTGAATTTTCTAAGGACAATTAAGTCATTTTATTATAAGGATGAAAAAATTAAAAAAAAAAACTATTTTTGTTACTCTCTTATCCCCTCAATGTCTGTTCCCTCATATCAAAAAACTATAATATTATTTATATATTTTTATAATTTAAATAATTTTAATTTTAATTTATCATTATAGATGTTTGAATTTTATATGGGCAATTAAGTCTTTATCTTATAAGGACGAAAAATAAATATAAAAAACTATTTTTGTTACTCTCTTATCTCCTCAATGTCCGTTCCCTCATATCAAAAAAATATAATATTATTTGTATATTTTTATATTTTAAATATTTTAATTTTAATTTATCGTTAAAGATGTTTGAATTTTCTAAGGGCAATTTAGTCTTTGTATTATAAGGATGAAAAATAAAAGAACTATTTTCGTTACTCTCTCATCCCCTCACCGTCGGCTCACTCATACCAAAAAAATTTATAATACTATTTATGTAAATTTTCTATTTTAAATATAACATATGCTTTATTTTATTTATAAAATATATGAAAGTTATGGTCAATCAGTTGACCATAGGTTCAACCGATGGCCTATCATTTTTCTTAGTGACACCTCAAGAATTTTTAAGAAAGATGAGGAAACACTCACCTATTTCATAAGTACAAGCAAGAAAAATATTCTTGGTATCTTGAGATAAAATCCTCCTGGAAATAATTTTATTCCCAACAAGTTTATTGGATATGATGCTATCAACTGAAGGTCAGTCATTTTGTTGCTGATAAATCTTCTTGTGTTTCTCACAAGAAAAAGCAATGATGAATCACATTTTCTTTGATGGCAGGGGTTTGTGGTGACAGGAGTTTGTTTCTATTTGCAAACATTTTGTGTCGAGAAGAAGGGCCCTGTGTTTTCGGCAATTTTCACACCTCTAAATATTGTTTTCACCATGATATGTTCATCTGTTTTCCTAGGAGAGATGATTTCTGTGGGAAGGTGTGGGGCCTACGCATACCTGGTTTTTCTTCCATCTTTCAAACTGTCTGATTAATTTAGCTAAGCTAATGCTATGTTGACACATTGATTTCAGTATTTTAGGTGGACTTCTTATGGTTGGAGGCCTTTATGGAGTACTATGGGGAAAGAACAAGGAAAGAGCTCTCTGTCAGGTCTCAATCGAAGAAGGAAAGCCAGCACATGCAGGAGAAGGAAGAAACATGGCCTGAACTATTTTGATGTTATTTCTACTTTGAAACATGAAAGAAATCCTTGTGTTGAAGAAATCAAAGAGTTGGAAGTGCTACCAAATGAAATCTGCAGCTAAATTTTGAGTTCATGTTGATCAACCAAACAGCCATGGTTTATGAATCAAAACAGTGAAGAATTTTGTTTTTTGTACTGATTCTTACAAGAATGCAATAGTTAAGAACATACTGCCAAGAGCTTCTACAAGTCCTGTAGGAGTTTAATTCTCCTCAGCAAGGAGGATATACAAGAATTATTTAAAAATATCATATCCTGCTACATATAGTTTTATTTTTCTTACCACAGAACATGAGCAGATAAAAAATCAAATCTACAATGCAATCGGGATTTGAATCGTGAAAGGAAACAGCAGAATGATGAACAGACAACATGTAATCAAATCAAATATTTGAGATTGAGATTTAAATTTTGTTTTCCCTACTTGCCATCATGATTTAGGAAATCTTAATCTACTTCCTTGTTTGTTGATATGAATTAAGGAAATAACTATTAAGTATTCCAAATATGATGATATCATATTTGTTAGTATATTAAATGGAAATAATTTATATTAAATAAATACGAAAATTAAATTTTATTTCCCTTAATAGAGGCTCACCACCTCCTATTTAAAAGGGAGGGATTTCTCTCTTTCGTTCCTTACCTAGTCGAGCCTGACAACGGGAGGAACGAGGAGTTACACCCTGTTGACAAGAGAATGAGGAGTTACACCCTATTGACAAGAGGTAGGTTTTCCCTACCTTTCTTAAAAGTTTTAGCTTTTATTTTGATTCTTTAAATGTTGAAAGTTTTATAGTTTGAAAAATGTGTATCAATTCTTTAAATGTCAAATTTTTTTGTATTAAAGTAATCAGTTAAAGTTTTCAAAATATTCTCTGACCCATGATTAAGGTTTTTATTGTAGAATTAAATATGTTAAAAAGGTATATGTTTTATATGATATATTTTCTGTATTACAGTTTATCTTTAATCTTATCTGGATTAAAATCTTGTTAGACTAGAATATGTTATCTAAAATCCCTTTTTGATATTCTTTGATCTGAATTTTAAAATATATTATTCTGAATGATTTAAAATATGACTAGAATATGTTGAAATTTTATGTGTTGAAAACATGATTTTTATTTGAATTAAGAAAGCTATTTCCTTGTGTTAAAAACTTATCTCCTAGTCCCTCTTTTAATGTCTTATGATTTCTAGTCAAATTGAGAATGTTATTTCTTTGTATTAAAACTTTTCTCTTCATCTATCTTTTAATGCATTATTATGTTTTCATATATGTTGTTAATGGGTATATGCTATGACTAGTCCATGGGCTAAGGCTGGATCAGTTTTATGTAATGCATGCTCAATCATGTATAATGCACATGACCAATAGATGGACTGGCTCAATCTAGCCCAATATTATTGTTGAACTTGAGCCCAAATATTGATTGAATTAAACTATACTTGATTAGTCTAGATCAATTCAGGGTGATTCCGAATTGATTGACTTATTCAAGTTAGTTTAACCTAAATTGAACTTAATCTAGTCTAAATTATACTAGTCTAGGGTGGTTCCAGACCAGTTAAATAAGGATTAGAGATCAGTTCAGTTAGGCTCTAGTGAGCCTAACTAGTGAATCGAGTTCAATTGAATCGATTAAACTAGAGTTCAAGTCAATTGAGGGTTAATTTATATTATTTGATATTGATGATTTTTGAAAGAGACGTTTTAAATATGTTATTTCATCCCGAAATGGATATGACCAGTGTGAGATTATATTCCTGCCAAGAGCAGGTAGGGCGATTCCCTTCGGGGATTAGCGGGCCGTCAGACGTGGCGGCTGGACGGTTCCTCCATCCGTTGTTGGGAGGAACGTGTCCCCACTTTGGCGGGTGTGGGACACCACTCCATCCGCTGTTGGGAGTGTGATATGAGTTTGCCTCCATCCGCTGTTGGGAGAACACAAACTCATCCCGTAGGATAAAGCCTCTCCATCCGCTGTTGGGGGAGTGCTCCTTCGGGTACTTGATATACGCCAATGGGATGATTGATTGAATTTTGATCATGTATTTATCTTGATTTGACTTTTGGGGTTCCTACTCTGCGTTGCTGAATTTTCTTTGTTTTTGATTTTCAGAGCAGCCTCCCTCTAGTACTAAATCGGATTCCAGTGGAGAGCGAACATTCCTCTACCGCTAGGTAGAGCCACTTGGATGACTCTTGAAGTTAACTTTTCTATTTGTAATTTGATGAATAAATGAATTGTAATAAATGGTTATAGATGATGAATAAAGTGATGTTTATTTATTTGGCCTGTGTGAAAATATATGAAAAAAAAAAAAAATCAGGATGTGATAATTTTTATGGTATCAGAGCATGGTCTAGGGCCTGTAGGTGTATTAGGTCCCTTGATTGACTCTAACCGATGATTGTCTTTAACATATTATAGGAGTAATGGAGCCAATTCCAAAGATTAGTGGTCCTGTCACTCGGGGAGCTCATGGTCGCAATGCTATTGGTCTACGCACTCGGAGAGGTGTTCAAACAAATAATAACTTGGAAGTTCCACGCATCGTAGAGCAAACCCAGTCCTCCCGTACACCTGTCACTAATTATGGGCCAGCTTCTCCGACTTCGCAGAATGCCCCTCATGCCCCAGCACCCGTCAATGCTCAAGATGACGTACACGGAGTCCTCAATGCTATTAGAGGATACTTTGAGCGTCAGGAGGAACGAGATGAAATTCCACGGGGTAGGAATAATACTTTAGATCACTTTAAGAGATTGGGACCACCAATTTTTTAGGGCAAGCCAGACCCAATCTTTGCTGAACGTTGGATTCGTCAAGTGGAAAAGACATTCGAAGCTATCGAATGTAGGGAAAATCAGAAAGTGCCTTTCGCTTCTTTCATTTTGGAAGGGAAGGCAAACACTTGGTGGACCTCAAAAAGGAGGATATTAGAGGCTGGAGGTAATGTGGTAACTTGGGAACATTTTAAAGATGCATTTTATGAGCAGTTCTTTCCTAATTCAGTTCGCTTTGAGAAACAACAAGAGTTCCTTAGCATCCACCAAGGAAATAGAACTGTAATGGAATATGATCATCATTTCACTGAGTTGGCTCAGTTCTCTCCACATATTGCTTTTAATGAAAGTCAAAGAGCTCGCCATTTTGAGAAGGGGACTTCGATCATCAATTAGAAAGTCTGTTGCAGTACTGATTTTACCAACATATGCTGAAGTGTTAAATCGAGCTTTGGTAGTAGAGAAATTGGATAATGAATTACAACAAGCAAAGGATCGAAAGCGACCTTTTAGTGCTGCACCATTTACGTATGGGGGATCACATTCTGGACCCTCAAAGAAAGGAAATGGCAAATAGTTCGGGCATCAACAAGCAGGAGCTCCTAGCAATCAAGTTGTTATAAGATGTTATTTCTGTGGGAAGACAGATCATGTTTCCACCTCATGCCCCATGGGACAACGCGTATGTTTTTATTGTCAACAACCGGGGCACATGTCGAAGGATTGCCCACGGAAGCAATATCAACGCCGAGCTCCACCCCAAACAACTGGACAACAACAGCTACGACCCAGAGAGGAAGGACAGGCAAGAGTCTATGCACTGACTCATCAAGATGCTGAAGCCTCGGGATCTATTATTAAAGGTATCATCACACTCTGTGGTATGCCAGCATCTGTGCTTATTGATTCTGGTTCTACGCATTCTTTTATATCACCTTGTTTTGCTATGAAACTGCATAAGAATCGTGAGACAATGAATAATGCATTAATGGTAGTAACACCGGTTGGAAACTCTTTGATAGTTGATCAGATATATAGAAACTGTGTTATTACTATTGAAAGTCACGATTTGCTAGTAGATCTTATTCTACTAGAATTTCAAGATTTCGACGCTATCTTGGGTATGGACTGGCTTTCCGCATACCATGCAAGTGTCGATTGTTTTCGGAAGACTATTACTTTCTCACCTCTAGATCAACCACATTTCAAGTTCATCGGGATTCAAGAAAAGTTCCCTTCTATTATTTCAGCCTTGAGTGCTACCCAACTATTACTAAAGGGATGTCAGGGATACTTGGCCTTTATTTCTGAAGAAGAAGCTAAGAAGCCAGTATTAAAGGACATCCCCATTGTACGGGATTTTCCAGATGTTTTTCCTGAAGATCTACTTGCACTGCCACCAAATAGACAGATTGAATTTACAATTGATCTTCTACCTGGTACTGCACCTATTTCTAAACCTTCATATAGAATGACACCAATTGAGTTGGAGGAGTTAAAGAAACAGATCCAAGAGCTTTTGGACAAGGGTTTTATTCGACCTAGTGTATCACCTTGGGGTGCCCCTGTCCTATTTGTGAAGAAGAAAGATGGATCTATGCGACTATGCATTGATTATAGACAACTCAACCAAGTGACCATAAAGAATAAATATCCTCTTCCTCGAATAGATGACCTGTTTGATCAACTTCAAGGTACTCAGGTATACTCAAAGATTGATTTGAGATCCGGGTATCATCAACTAAAGATAAGGGAAGGAGACATACAGAAAACTGCCTTTAGAACAAGATATGGTCATTATGAATTCTTAGTAATGCCTTTTGGACTCACAAATGCACCAGCTGCCTTCATGGATCTCATGAATAGAGTGTTCCACCCTTATCTCGATAAATTTGTAATTGTGTTTATTGATGATATCTTGATCTACTCCAAAAGCATAGCAGAGCATGAACACCATCTTAAGACAGTTCTGGAAGTCCTAAGGCGAGAGAAACTATATGCCAAGTTAAGTAAATGTAACTTTTGGCTCAATGAAATTATGTTTCTCGATCATGTAATTTCGAGCATTGGCATATCTGTTGACCCTCACAAGATTGAAGCTGTGATAAAATGGAAGCAGCCTTCTAATGTTTCAGAGATTAGAAGCTTCTTGGGTTTTGCTGGATACTATAGAAGATTCGTAGAAGGGTTTTCAAAAATAGCAGCACCATTGACCAAGTTGACACAAAAGAACATAAAATTCATATGGGATGATAAATGTCAACAAAGTTTTCAAGAATTGAAGAAGAAATTAACCAGTGCTCCTATCTTGGTGATTCCTTCAGGGGGAGAAGGTTTTGTAGTGTATAGTGATGCCTCACTACAAGGGCTTGGTTGCGTTCTAATGCAAAACGAGAGGGTAGTTGCTTATGCATCGAGGCAATTAAAGCCTCATGAAAAGAACTATCCTACTCATGACTTAGAGCTAGCAGCTATCATTTTTGCACTGAAAATTTAGAGGCATTATCTATATGGACAGACTTTCGAAATCTTCACAAATCATAAGATTCTCAAATATATTTTCACACAGAAAGATTTAAATATGAGACAAAGAAGGTGGTTGGACTTTCTAAAGGATTATGATTTTAATATCAACTACCATCCTGGGAAAGCTAATGTAGTTGCTGATGCCTTAAGCAGAAATACCTACAGTCTTGTAGCCCATATGAATATTCAAAGGAATTCTATGATGACGGAGTTGGCAGACTTAAAACTTAAACTTTTATCAGAGACAAATAAAGGTTTTCTTGCGTGTCTGATGGCACAATCATATTTGGTGGAAAAGGTTAAAGAAAATCAGAAGGAAGATACATATCTTCAAATGATAGTTAAGGACATAGCTCAAGGATCTAGATCTGAATTCCTCCAAGCCGAAGATGGTTCTATTACATTCCACAATCGACTTTGTGTTCCCGAAAGCCATCCAGTAAAGATGCAATTATTAGAGGAGGCACATAGATCAAAATTTAATATCCATCCCGGGACTACTAAGATGTATCGAGATTTACGCCAAAACTATTGGTGGCGTGGTATGAAGAGAGATATAGCAGAGTTTGTTTCTAAATGTCTGATATGTCAACAGGTGAAGATAGAACATCGAGTACCTGCGGGAAAGTTGCAAAGGATTTCGATTCCTGAATGGAAGTGGGAGCAAGTCACTATGGATTTTGTGACAGGATTACCCAAGACTGTGAAAGGATATGATGGAATTTGGGTAATAGTAGACAGACTTACTAAATCTGCTCACTTCCTTCCTATTAACAAGAAGTATTCATTGGATAAACTAGCAAGCTTATATATTAAGGAAATCATTCGATATCATGGGGTGCCAGTTAGCATTATCTCAGATAGAGATCCAAGATTCACCTCTAAATTTTGGGGAAGTCTACAAAAATCTTTGGGCACACAGTTAAAATTTAGTACAGCTTTTCACCCCCAAACTGATGGCCAATCTGAAAGGACAATACAAACTCTTGAAGATCTCTTAAGAGCATGTACTTTAGACTTTGGTGGGAGTTGGGATATGCACTTGCATCTAATTGAGTTTTCTTATAATAATAGTTACCACTCTAGCATACAGATGGCTCCATTTGAAGCTCTTTATGGAAGAAAGTGCAGATCACCTGTATATTGGGATGAGGTGGGAGAACGAAAGCTTTTGGGGCCTCAATTAATTCAAAAAGATGCTGATAATATTCGAATTATACGCCAAAGATTATTAACAGCTCAAAGTCGTCAGAAAAGTTATGCAGATCGAAGGCGAAGAGATCTAGAGTTCGAAATTGGTGAGCACATCTTCTTAAAGGTGTCGCCAACCAAGGGAGTTATGAGGTTTGGTCAAAGGGGAAAGTTAGCCCCAAGATTTATTGGCCCATTTGAGATCTTACAAAAGGTTGGGCCTGTAGCATACAGATTGGCATTGCCCCCGGCTTTGGCTAGCATCCATGATGTATTCCACGTGTCAATGCTTCGAAGATATATCAGGGATCCATCACATGTCATTTCTTACGAACCTCTACAACTACAAGATGATGCCACTTTTAGAGAACAACCAACCCAGATCTTGGAAAGGAAAGAACATGTTCTAAGGAACAAAATTATACCTTTGGTAAAGATTTGTTGGCAACACCATTCAGACCGAGAGGCAACATGGGAAAGAGAAGAAGATATGCGAGAGCAGTATCCTCATCTATTCTACTAAGGTAAGCTAAATTTGGGGACCAAATTTCCTATAGGAGGGGAGAAATGTAATCAAATCAAATATTTGAGATTGAGATTTAAATTTTGTTTTCCTTACTTGCCATCATAATTTAGGAAATCTTAATCTACTTCCTTGTTTGTTGATATGAATTAAGGAAATAACTATTAAGTATTCCAAATATGATGATATCATATTTGTTAGTATATTAAATGGAAATAATTTATATTAAATAAATACGAAAATTAAATTTTATTTCCCTTAATAGAGGCTCACCACCTCCTATTTAAAGGGGAGGGATTTCTCTCTTTCGTTCCTTACCTAGTCGAGCCTGACAACGGGAGGAACGAGGAGTTACACCCTGTTGACAAGAGAACAAGGAGTTACACCCTATTGACAAGAGGTAGGTTTTCCCTACCTTTCTTAAAAGTTTTAGCTTTTATTTTGATTCTTTAAATGTTGAAAGTTTTATAGTTTGAAAAATGTGTATCAATTCTTTAAATGTCAAATTTTTTTGTATTAAAGTAATCAGTTAAAGTTTTCAAAATATTCTCTGACCCATGATTAAGGTTTTTATTGTAGAATTAAATATGTTAAAAAGGTATATGTTTTATATGATATATTTTCTGTATTACAGTTTATCTTTAATCTTATCTGGATTAAAATCTTGTTAGACTAGAATATGTTATCTAAAATCCCTTTTTGATATTCTTTGATCTGAATTTTAAAATATATTATTCTGAATGATTTAAAATATGACTAGAATATGTTGAAATTTTATGTGTTGAAAACATGATTTTTATTTGAATTAAGAAAGCTATTTCCTTGTGTTAAAAACTTATCTCCTAGTCCCTCTTTTAATGTCTTATGATTTCTAGTCAAATTGAGAATGTTATTTCTTTGTATTAAAACTTTTCTCTTCATCTATCTTTTAATGCATTATTATGTTTTCATATATGTTGTTAATGGGTATATGCTATGACTAGTCCATGGGCTAAGGCTGGATCAGTTTTATGTAATGCATGCTCAATCATGTATAATGCACATGACCAATAGATGGACTGGCTCAATCTAGCCCAATATTATTGTTGAACTTGAGCCCAAATATTGATTGAATTAAACTATACTTGATTAGTCTAGATCAATTCAGGGTGATTCCGAATTGATTGACTTATTCAAGTTAGTTTAACCTAAATTGAACTTAATCTAGTCTAAATTATACTAGTCTAGGGTGGTTCCAGACCAGTTAAATAAGGATTAGAGATCAGTTCAGTTAGGCTCTAGTGAATCGAGTTCAATTGAATCGATTAAACTAGAGTTCAAGTCAATTGAGGGTTAATTTATATTATTTGATATTGATGATTTTTGAAAGAGACGTTTTAAATATGTTATTTCATCCCGAAATGGATATGACCAGTGTGAGATTATATTCCTGCCAAGAGCAGGTAGGGCGATTCCCTTCGGGGATTAGCGGGCCGTCAGACGTGGCGGCTGGACGGTTCCTCCATCCGTTGTTGGGAGGAACGTGTCCCCACTTTGGCGGGTGTGGGACACCACTCCATCCGCTGTTGGGAGTGTGATATGAGTTTGCCTCCATCCGCTGTTGGGAGAACACAAACTCATCCCGTAGGATAAAGCCTCTCCATCCGCTGTTGGGGGAGTGCTCCTTCGGGTACTTGATATACGCCAATGGGATGATTGATTGAATTTTGATCATGTATTTATCTTGATTTGACTTTTGGGGTTCCTACTCTGCGTTGCTGAATTTTCTTTGTTTTTGATTTTCAGAGCAGCCTCCCTCTAGTACTAAATCGGATTCCAGTGGAGAGCGAACATTCCTCTACCGCTAGGTAGAGCCACTTGGATGACTCTTGAAGTTAACTTTTCTATTTGTAATTTGATGAATAAATGAATTGTAATAAATGGTTATAGATGATGAATAAAGTGATGTTTATTTATTTGGCCTGTGTGAAAATATATGAAAAAAAAAAAAAAAATCAGGATGTGATAATTTTTATGGTATCAGAGCATGGTCTAGGGCCTGTAGGTGTATTAGGTCCCTTGATTGACTCTAACCGATGATTGTCTTTAACATATTATAGGAGTAATGGAGCCAATTCCAAAGATTAGTGGTCCTGTCACTCGGGGAGCTCATGGTCGCAATGCTATTGGTCTACGCACTCGGAGAGGTGTTCAAACAAATAATAACTTGGAAGTTCCACGCATCGTAGAGCAAACCCAGTCCTCCCGTACACCTGTCACTAATTATGGGCCAGCTTCTCCGACTTCGCAGAATGCCCCTCATGCCCCAGCACCCGTCAATGCTCAAGATGACGTACACGGAGTCCTCAATGCTATTAGAGGATACTTTGAGCGTCAGGAGGAACGAGATGAAATTCCACGGGGTAGGAATAATACTTTAGATCACTTTAAGAGATTGGGACCACCAATTTTTTAGGGCAAGCCAGACCCAATCTTTGCTGAACGTTGGATTCGTCAAGTGGAAAAGACATTCGAAGCTATCGAATGTAGGGAAAATCAGAAAGTGCCTTTCGCTTCTTTCATTTTGGAAGGGAAGGCAAACACTTGGTGGACCTCAAAAAGGAGGATATTAGAGGCTGGAGGTAATGTGGTAACTTGGGAACATTTTAAAGATGCATTTTATGAGCAGTTCTTTCCTAATTCAGTTCGCTTTGAGAAACAACAAGAGTTCCTTAGCATCCACCAAGGAAATAGAACTGTAATGGAATATGATCATCATTTCACTGAGTTGGCTCAGTTCTCTCCACATATTGCTTTTAATGAAAGTCAAAGAGCTCGCCATTTTGAGAAGGGGACTTCGATCATCAATTAGAAAGTCTGTTGCAGTACTGATTTTACCAACATATGCTGAAGTGTTAAATCGAGCTTTGGTAGTAGAGAAATTGGATAATGAATTACAACAAGCAAAGGATCGAAAGCGACCTTTTAGTGCTGCACCATTTACATATGGGGGATCACATTCTGGACCCTCAAAGAAAGGAAATGGCAAATAGTTCGGGCATCAACAAGCAGGAGCTCCTAGCAATCAAGTTGTTATAAGATGTTATTTCTGTGGGAAGACAGATCATGTTTCCACCTCATGCCCCATGGGACAACGCGTATGTTTTTATTGTCAACAACCGGGGCACATGTCGAAGGATTGCCCACGGAAGCAATATCAACGCCGAGCTCCACCCCAAACAACTGGACAACAACAGCTACGACCCAGAGAGGAAGGACAGGCAAGAGTCTATGCACTGACTCATCAAGATGCTGAAGCCTCGGGATCTATTATTAAAGGTATCATCACACTCTGTGGTATGCCAGCATCTGTGCTTATTGATTCTGGTTCTACGCATTCTTTTATATCACCTTGTTTTGCTATGAAACTGCATAAGAATCGTGAGACAATGAATAATGCATTAATGGTAGTAACACCGGTTGGAAACTCTTTGATAGTTGATCAGATATATAGAAACTGTGTTATTACTATTGAAAGTCACGATTTGCTAGTAGATCTTATTCTACTAGAATTTCAAGATTTCGACGCTATCTTGGGTATGGACTGGCTTTCCGCATACCATGCAAGTGTCGATTGTTTTCGGAAGACTATTACTTTCTCACCTCTAGATCAACCACATTTCAAGTTCATCGGGATTCAAGAAAAGTTCCCTTCTATTATTTCAGCCTTGAGTGCTACCCAACTATTACTAAAGGGATGTCAGGGATACTTGGCCTTTATTTCTGAAGAAGAAGCTAAGAAGCCAGTATTAAAGGACATCCCCATTGTACGGGATTTTCCAGATGTTTTTCCTGAAGATCTACTTGCACTGCCACCAAATAGACAGATTGAATTTACAATTGATCTTCTACCTGGTACTGCACCTATTTCTAAACCTCCATATAGAATGACACCAATTGAGTTGGAGGAGTTAAAGAAACAGATCCAAGAGCTTTTGGACAAGGGTTTTATTCGACCTAGTGTATCACCTTGGGGTGCCCCTGTCCTATTTGTGAAGAAGAAAGATGGATCTATGCGACTATGCATTGATTATAGACAACTCAACCAAGTGACCATAAAGAATAAATATCCTCTTCCTCGAATAGATGACCTGTTTGATCAACTTCAAGGTACTCAGGTATACTCAAAGATTGATTTGAGATCCGGGTATCATCAACTAAAGATAAGGGAAGGAGACATACAGAAAACTGCCTTTAGAACAAGATATGGTCATTATGAATTCTTAGTAATGCCTTTTGGACTCACAAATGCACCAGCTGCCTTCATGGATCTCATGAATAGAGTGTTCCACCCTTATCTCGATAAATTTGTAATTGTGTTTATTGATGATATCTTGATCTACTCCAAAAGCATAGCAGAGCATGAACACCATCTTAAGACAGTTCTGGAAGTCCTAAGGCGAGAGAAACTATATGCCAAGTTAAGTAAATGTAACTTTTGGCTCAATGAAATTATGTTTCTCGATCATGTAATTTCGAGCATTGGCATATCTGTTGACCCTCACAAGATTGAAGCTGTGATAAAATGGAAGCAGCCTTCTAATGTTTCAGAGATTAGAAGCTTCTTGGGTTTTGCTGGATACTATAGAAGATTCGTAGAAGGGTTTTCAAAAATAGCAGCACCATTGACCAAGTTGACACAAAAGAACATAAAATTCATATGGGATGATAAATGTCAACAAAGTTTTCAAGAATTGAAGAAGAAATTAACCAGTGCTCCTATCTTGGTGATTCCTTCAGGGGGAGAAGGTTTTGTAGTGTATAGTGATGCCTCACTACAAGGGCTTGGTTGCGTTCTAATGCAAAACGAGAGGGTAGTTGCTTATGCATCGAGGCAATTAAAGCCTCATGAAAAGAACTATCCTACTCATGACTTAGAGCTAGCAGCTATCATTTTTGCACTGAAAATTTAGAGGCATTATCTATATGGACAGACTTTCGAAATCTTCACAAATCATAAGATTCTCAAATATATTTTCACACAGAAAGATTTAAATATGAGACAAAGAAGGTGGTTGGACTTTCTAAAGGATTATGATTTTAATATCAACTACCATCCTGGGAAAGCTAATGTAGTTGCTGATGCCTTAAGCAGAAATACCTACAGTCTTGTAGCCCATATGAATATTCAAAGGAATTCTATGATGACGGAGTTGGCAGACTTAAAACTTAAACTTTTATCGGAGACAAATAAAGGTTTTCTTGCGTGTCTGATGGCACAATCATATTTGGTGGAAAAGGTTAAAGAAAATCAGAAGGAAGATACATATCTTCAAATGATAGTTAAGGACATAGCTCAAGGATCTAGATCTGAATTCCTCCAAGCCGAAGATGGTTCTATTACATTCCACAATCGACTTTGTGTTCCCGAAAGCCATCCAGTAAAGATGCAATTATTAGAGGAGGCACATAGATCAAAATTTAATATCCATCCCGGGACTACTAAGATGTATCGAGATTTACGCCAAAACTATTGGTGGCGTGGTATGAAGAGAGATATAGCAGAGTTTGTTTCTAAATGTCTGATATGTCAACAGGTGAAGATAGAACATCGAGTACCTGCGGGAAAGTTGCAAAGGATTTCGATTCCTGAATGGAAGTGGGAGCAAGTCACTATGGATTTTGTGACAGGATTACCCAAGACTGTGAAAGGATATGATGGAATTTGGGTAATAGTAGACAGACTTACTAAATCTGCTCACTTCCTTCCTATTAACAAGAAGTATTCATTGGATAAACTAGCAAGCTTATATATTAAGGAAATCATTCGATATCATGGGGTGCCAGTTAGCATTATCTCAGATAGAGATCCAAGATTCACCTCTAAATTTTGGGGAAGTCTACAAAAATCTTTGGGCACACAGTTAAAATTTAGTACAGCTTTTCACCCCCAAACTGATGGCCAATCTGAAAGGACAATACAAACTCTTGAAGATCTCTTAAGAGCATGTACTTTAGACTTTGGTGGGAGTTGGGATATGCACTTGCATCTAATTGAGTTTTCTTATAATAATAGTTACCACTCTAGCATACAGATGGCTCCATTTGAAGCTCTTTATGGAAGAAAGTGCAGATCACCTGTATATTGGGATGAGGTGGGAGAACGAAAGCTTTTGGGGCCTCAATTAATTCAAAAAGATGCTGATAATATTCGAATTATACGCCAAAGATTATTAACAGCTCAAAGTCGTCAGAAAAGTTATGCAGATCGAAGGCGAAGAGATCTAGAGTTCGAAATTGGTGAGCACGTCTTCTTAAAGGTGTCGCCAACCAAGGGAGTTATGAGGTTTGGTCAAAGGGGAAAGTTAGCCCCAAGATTTATTGGCCCATTTGAGATCTTACAAAAGGTTGGGCCTGTAGCATACAGATTGGCATTGCCCCCGGCTTTGGCTAGCATCCATGATGTATTCCACGTGTCAATGCTTCGAAGATATATCAGGGATCCATCACATGTCATTTCTTACGAACCTCTACAACTACAAGATGATGCCACTTTTAGAGAACAACCAACCCAGATCTTGGAAAGGAAAGAACATGTTCTAAGGAACAAAATTATACCTTTGGTAAAGATTTGTTGGCAACACCATTCAGACCGAGAGGCAACATGGGAAAGAGAAGAAGATATGCGAGAGCAGTATCCTCATCTATTCTACTAAGGTAAGCTAAATTTGGGGACCAAATTTCCTATAGGAGGGGAGAAATGTAATCAAATCAAATATTGGAGATTGAGATTTAAATTTTGTTTTCCTTACTTGCCATCATAATTTAGGAAATCTTAATCTACTTCCTTGTTTGTTGATATGAATTAAGGAAATAACTATTAAGTATTCCAAATATGATGATATCATATTTGTTAGTATATTAAATGGAAATAATTTATATTAAATAAATACGAAAATTAAATTTTATTTCCCTTAATAGAGGCTCACCACCTCCTATTTAAAGGGGAGGGATTTCTCTCTTTCGTTCCTTACCTAGTCGAGCCTGACAACGGGAGGAACGAGGAGTTACACCCTGTTGACAAGAGAACAAGGAGTTACACCCTATTGACAAGAGGTAGGTTTTCCCTACCTTTCTTAAAAGTTTTAGCTTTTATTTTGATTCTTTAAATGTTGAAAGTTTTATAGTTTGAAAAATGTGTATCAATTCTTTAAATGTCAAATTTTTTTGTATTAAAGTAATCAGTTAAAGTTTTCAAAATATTCTCTGACCCATGATTAAGGTTTTTATTGTAGAATTAAATATGTTAAAAAGGTATATGTTTTATATGATATATTTTCTGTATTACAGTTTATCTTTAATCTTATCTGGATTAAAATCTTGTTAGACTAGAATATGTTATCTAAAATCCCTTTTTGATATTCTTTGATCTGAATTTTAAAATATATTATTCTGAATGATTTAAAATATGACTAGAATATGTTGAAATTTTATGTGTTGAAAACATGATTTTTATTTGAATTAAGAAAGCTATTTCCTTGTGTTAAAAACTTATCTCCTAGTCCCTCTTTTAATGTCTTATGATTTCTAGTCAAATTGAGAATGTTATTTCTTTGTATTAAAACTTTTCTCTTCATCTATCTTTTAATGCATTATTATGTTTTCATATATGTTGTTAATGGGTATATGCTATGACTAGTCCATGGGCTAAGGCTGGATCAGTTTTATGTAATGCATGCTCAATCATGTATAATGCACATGACCAATAGATGGACTGGCTCAATCTAGCCCAATATTATTGTTGAACTTGAGCCCAAATATTGATTGAATTAAACTATACTTGATTAGTCTAGATCAATTCAGGGTGATTCCGAATTGATTGACTTATTCAAGTTAGTTTAACCTAAATTGAACTTAATCTAGTCTAAATTATACTAGTCTAGGGTGGTTCCAGACCAGTTAAATAAGGATTAGAGATCAGTTCAGTTAGGCTCTAGTGAATCGAGTTCAATTGAATCGATTAAACTAGAGTTCAAGTCAATTGAGGGTTAATTTATATTATTTGATATTGATGATTTTTGAAAGAGACGTTTTAAATATGTTATTTCATCCCGAAATGGATATGACCAGTGTGAGATTATATTCCTGCCAAGAGCAGGTAGGGCGATTCCCTTCGGGGATTAGCGGGCCGTCAGACGTGGCGGCTGGACGGTTCCTCCATCCGTTGTTGGGAGGAACGTGTCCCCACTTTGGCGGGTGTGGGACACCACTCCATCCGCTGTTGGGAGTGTGATATGAGTTTGCCTCCATCCGCTGTTGGGAGAACACAAACTCATCCCGTAGGATAAAGCCTCTCCATCCGCTGTTGGGGGAGTGCTCCTTCGGGTACTTGATATACGCCAATGGGATGATTGATTGAATTTTGATCATGTATTTATCTTGATTTGACTTTTGGGGTTCCTACTCAGCGTTGCTGAATTTTCTTTGTTTTTGATTTTCAGAGCAGCCTCCCTCTAGTACTAAATCGGATTCCAGTGGAGAGCGAACATTCCTCTACCGCTAGGTAGAGCCACTTGGATGACTTTTGAAGTTAACTTTTCTATTTGTAATTTGATGAATAAATGAATTGTAATAAATGGTTATAGATGATGAATAAAGTGATGTTTATTTATTTGACCTGTGTGAAAATATATGAAAAAAAAAAAAAAAAAAATCAGGATGTGACACAACAGACGCAGAAGAGTAATTCCATCAGATCAGCCATGTTTACCTGTAAACCATGTCGGTGTAAATTGTGGCAATCAGTAAACAGGCAATCATGCATCTGTCGTCTTCTCCTCTGCATCTGGACTACCTTCTGTGACACTGGAATCTGTTGCCTACACCTTAGCAGTTTCGACTTGGGCTTTAGTTTCTGAACCCAATGCTACTGCATTTGCTACGCTTGCTACGGAATCTGCCGCCGTAGAAGGAACAGAAGTCTCCCGTGGGGTAGCAGTCGTGATAGCTTGAGCGGCTTCGGCTTTAGAAATCTGCGTAGGTTGTTCATCTGTTTCTTGCACCACTGCCTCTTTCGATGCCTTGCACTCGATCACTTCTTCCTTTGGTAACACAGTCTCCGATAGAATGTTCTTAGCAGTCTCAGAGGAACTGCTCGGCTCTTCATTCTGCAGAGACGGCAAATATAATTAGTATAAGTTCAACTTCAAATTAGCTTTTGTGAACTTTGTACATACATTTAGTGATTTTTTTTTTATTTTTTTATGGTGGCAGGTTCTGAGGCTTACTTCCATCCGGAAGATGACCTGAAAAGTTCCCTACCGAGAAAACATATAAGCAAGAACATCAACGAAAATACACATTATGGTCCTTGGTGTCTATTGAACAATTCTAGGATTTCAAATTCTTGATATTTATTAACTCAAGAAGAGTGATAAGATTAAAAAATTCACTGCATTCATTTAACTTCATACTCAACGTTAACCTTACAGAATTACCTCAAGCATTACTTGGGAGTAGGTCCTATTTATGTGGAAAGCCTTAAGACTGACATCATAGCAGTTGTTGATCTTTGAATGTGTTCTATGCCATGATGATTTGTATGTCACATACCCTATTTCTACGTACTTGATACTTTTCTAATGCCATGAACAAATCATTCAATGCCTGTTTCTATCGATAAAAAAAAAAATCTTATAAAAGGTCTTTAAGCCTCCTATACGCGATTTTGACACTAGCATATCCATAATAAACTGTTATCGGCTTTAGCTAAGCCCTACTATCAATGAATTATGGTCAAGCAAGCTTTGAAATGTAGAAAAAATCTAAAACAACTAAAGGGCTACATGGATTAAGAGAATAAGTGATCATCAGCATTAAATTTCTTAATTAGAAACCTAAGGTGGGTATAACAGAGTTTTCCACAGGAATGATATCAGAGTGCTCCACACATAAGATTTCCAGCAGAATTAGCCCACGACATAAAATTTACATGCTATAATGAAGGTTGGCACAAGCACTTAAAAAGGGTTTGAGACCTTTCGATGTGCTATGATCGATAAAGGAGAAAAGTAAAAGTGCTGGCACTTGAAAAAAGAAAAAAGACAACTGGCAGTCCTCCTGAGGAAAATTGAAAGGGTGAAGTATCTTTTGTAAAGCTAAAGAAAAAGCCTCTAATTGATTGCACGTTCATTGTCAATAATGCTCATGTATTTTACTGGATAACCTACATGAACAGACATAGGAAACAACAACCAATTGTCAATCAGAAATCAGAAACGTAAGAATTGTCTTAGGAGATACTTGTCTTAGAAGATTCTAAAAGATTCTTCTTAATCTATGGTTAAAAGTAAAGTAAAGTAGCGCAGGCAAAACATAAAGAGAGAAGAAAACAATAATGGTGAGAATGATGCATTAGGTCTAAAGACGAAGAATATAAGCCACACTATACGCAGGCAATGAAACAATGACATCAACTACTAGAAAATTGCAATTTTCTATTCTCAAATCCATGGGACAAAATTGGAGAACCATCAGGTCGGTTACACAATCAAGTCAACATGGAGCTTCTACTGGATTACACTTTCCGCCACACAGCTGCTTCCAATGTTGCTTCCAATGTAGCAAGCGAATTGAATAATTAAATTCGATATGCATGTGACCTCTATTGGAATTAAACTTGTTCAAGTGTCATAAAGAGGTTTATTACATCAAGTGGGAAAATCATTACATCTAGAAGAAAAAATAGATTAAAAGTCTATAAAAGGATAAGTCAAATTGGTTATTGGCTCTTGAAAAGATTTCTTGAATGAGAATGATTCATCTTGAATACAATTAATATAATGTATCTTTGGGGACTATATAAACCCTATATATTGGGTCATGAGGGTAAGAGAGTTTCTGAAATTATAAAAATATTTTTTCAGAGAAATATAAGAGATTGAAGCTCGTCGTACTCTTCCTCTATTTGATATCTCTATCCTCTCTTCTTATCAACATCAACAACCTCGCCTAACATAATCAATGCCCCTGACACCCGTATTTTACCATGTTAGTGGAGTTTTAGAAGCAGCCAAATGAGGAGGGGATTCCCTCATTCGATGCAACAAATGAGATCAAAAGCTAACATCAAGAATCTTCAGAACACACTACCAGGTCTAAAGATCGCAACTTGTTTCCTTCTGCAGCTGAAACAGAGATTTTGACGATTAAATCTGAGTAAGGCAGCGACACGCACCTGGAACAAGTCACTGAGAGATCTCCGCCGGTTCTCCTCCGGTTGCCCCGGCCCCCGCTGAACCTCCCGCCCTCCTCCACCATCTTTCACCTGGTGATCCGGCGGGGCGGCCGGCTGCTCCAGCGGCGGGGACGCGTCCCCGTCGGCTCTGGCCTTCGTGGCGCACGCTCCCATGGTTCTCTCTCGCCAGGAGAGAGAGAGAGAGAGAGAGAGAGAGAGAGAGAGGAGAATGGGGCTGATGAGCTACGTAAATACTAGTAGTAACGAGTGTAAATCCTGCAAGGTTTACATACCAAAGAATAAAAAGTCTTTATGTTTGCATATGCTAAATAAATCTACATTGATTCCTCATAAACATAATTAGTTCCTCATTTTAACCCTCAAAAATCTTGTTCCCTTCTTAATCCAGGATTATAGCATCCTCCACTCATGTACATCCGTATGATATGATCTATATTAATATGTTTTCAGATATATTTGTAAGATAATAAAAGAAATTACTTGTATAAAATTGATTACATCAGTTTTTCTAAGATGACCCTTCAATGAGAGGTAATGAAAAGGGTTAAATAATAAATTATATAATTCTTAGCAAAATATTTATGTATAAGATAAGATTGAAATATTACTAAAGAAGAAACACTTCACAAAATTTAGAATTGTGCAGTGTGTGACAATATTATGCAACACTGATATGGAAGAATTTTATGTATATGTATGTTGTATGGCTGGTGATTTGTTTGCGTGCAAATAGTATGTCACAATGATATGGGATTTCCACTGCTTTTGGGGTAAAAGGAGAAACATAATACTGTAGCCAGTGAGACAATTATACTGACAATAAAAACATGGTATCTCCAATTTCATGCATTCAAATCCCAAGTTTTTTTACTTCTTTTGCTTTCCAAACAAGTACAGCAAATTCAAAACAAGAAGCATACAAAACCTTGATCTCAATGTCATGCCATAGCATTCACATCTTACTGGCATTCCAAACAAATTAGAAGAAGGGTAACAGTTGCCAAGAAGGCTGCTTTCTTTATAAAGAATTTACCAAAGGCAAAGGGTATGCTATTAGCATTGACAATAAACATCCCAAGTACACAGCTCACATGCTTCCAGATTAAGCTGGAACAGACTAGACAAAAATGTCTATAGTCTAATTTGTCTTCCAAATAGGTTCTGGAATGCTAGTCATGGCAGGAGAAGTTAAACCTGCTCTTCGCTTTTCCAGGTCCAACACCGGCGCCATGCCAATTACTTGCTAACAGATGATCAGAGAACCTGTGCAGGAATAGAAGTTTGGTGGAGTACGGCATGCGGCATGTTGATGTTGCCGACACTTGGTGGTCCTGTGCTGCTTCCAGCCGTGGGTTGTAACAATTGCATGAGCGAAACGAATATCTCCATCCTAGTCACATCTCTGTTGGCCTGTGCACAATATATGCAACCTTTGTTTTAGCAATCGTAACATTTTCTTTTTTTTTCAAACACAAAAGAAATTACATTGCTAGAAAGATCGTGTATGACCGATGCTTAAAGAATCAGCACTCAAAAGAGGAAGGAGAGGATCATGCCAGTAGCCTCTTGAAAAAAAGGAATTTTTAGTTGACAAAGCAAACCTAGCCAACCAATCCCCAATGATTTCCTTCCCCAAACAATGACTGAATTTATGGATGTAACATAGTTACCATGGGCTATAAATTTTTGTATGTAACTATGGGCTATAAATGCACCACATGGGATGTTAGGATAAGGAACAAGTGAAAGGAGAATATATGACCTATGTAAGTGTGTGAGGCATGTGCATAATGCTGATGGAATATTAAATTAAAAATTATATTTAGATAAGGAGTTAGCTTAAGAGCCATAATTAAATGAAGAGTTCCATCAAATTAGGCTGCGGTATGGTCTGCCTATGACCTTGTAACATGAGAGAAAGATAGAGTGATTGATTGTGATGAATAAAATATTTTAGTTTCATCCTCTTTACTTATCCGCTACTGTGTTTTTCTATGAATTAATGAAAACTATCATCCTTCAATGATAATTTTCCAACAGGTACAGTATGACACTAAAGTTTGTCTGCATGCTACTAAACTGAAGGCACAGATCAATAGCAAGGAACTTATATGCCAGAGGCATCTTAGTACCTCTACGGCAAAACGTGCCCAAACTTTCCTTTTTCGTGCTTCCATCACCCCTTTCAATATTGTCAATCCCAATCCTCTGATGAAATCAGCAATCTCCAGAAAGAAACCCCGCTCCTCGCAAAGCATCTACAAATAAATCATCTTGAGGCTTTCTCTTCATTGATGAGAATTGATGAAAAGCAAGTAACAAGAGGAACCATTTACCTCTACGAGCAGCTGTCGAGGTGGGTTCAGATCCTCCACTATGATCGGACAGATCATTGGTTGAGTTCCTACCTCAAATGCCCATGTTGCACCACCGTCGAAGTTGTCTTTCAAGAGCAACCCGCCCTCCTCACCACTGATCTGTATATGCAGCAAGTAAAAAATGACACTTAGGGTTATAAATCAATGAAGTCCTACACATCTGATCTGAGAATCTGATGGAAGGAATGACAAAATAGAATGTAACAGCTTAAGGCTATGCAGACAAGGATGGAGCTGATTACGACATGTTCACAAAGAAAGACAAATGGCCATATAAAATAAAATTCTTTAACTAGTCCAATTAAGTATTTAATAAAATTACAGTAATCCCAAAACATGATTTGCATGAGATAGCTTCATGAGGGTTTTCAGTTAGAAGAAATCTCTAACAATCATTGGAAGTCTTCACTAGCATAAACCTTTATTGCATCATGCAAAAATTTATGCCACAAATAACAAACATGGTTTTCAATGTCGGTGTTGCTTATTTAGTTTTCAGATTGCTAAAAAGGTGTAACCAATGATTCTTAAGAAGTTTAAGCAAGCTTAGACATATAGCAAATAGTGATTGTAGGATAAATCCACATACTTTGGGTTCTCCAGCAACCTTAAGCTTGTCAGCATGCTTGGTTACACTTTGCAAGAAAAGCATGTGCTTGATGGTTTTTTCCAACAAGGCATCAATGCTACACTGTTCCATTGTCAACAAGTAGCAACAAAATCATTAGTATTGCCCTTAAGCATCAACAATCATAACTCATAAAACTTATGCATGCTTGAAGCTTCAGGTCATAAGGTCACCTTTGCCCCATTTGGTACTATTTCTCGGAGTTCCTTGATACGGTCTTGTATCATCTGTCGATCTTTCGGCCTTGGTCTAGGACTCTCATCAGGTCTCGGCCTCTTCCTACTTAGCTTACCTACTTCAGCAACTTTTTTACTATTTGAATCTGATACACAGTCATATTTAACATTCTGACAATTCTCAACCCATGAGCTGATCAAAGATTTATGAAGCCCAATTTTCTGAGAGTAGTCTCCATCTTTCTCAAGGTTGCATGAAGACTTGCCATAACCTGAGTATGAAGGCTCTTTTTTCGCAAGTACTGGTGAAAAACCAATAAAGTCATCTTTCCTGTGCTTCGACAGAAGCCCTTCGCCATGACTGGGATTTCCAGCATAATGAGAACTATGAACATTTGATAATGAAGTCTTACAAGAAGTACTGTCTTCTGAGCTATGCTTGGCACCTGAATTGATCTTTGAGATTACTGCATCCAATAATTGATCACTGTCATCTATGGAAAATAGCCCAGAATACAAAATCTGATTGCTTGATGAATCTAAGACAGGTATCTCTGTACCCACATTAAAAGCACTTGCACTATTCTCATGCACTAAAACATCATCTAAACTGCCATTTGAGCAATTCGTCTTATTGTCAATATCAAACAAACCAAAAAGATCACTGCTTGAAGTAAAATCCACAGGAAATGGTGATGCGTCTTTTGATGTATATAGAAGTTTGCATTCATCCAAATCTTGCACACATTGCCTGCTCTCGCCTGGACAAATACCATTTACCTTATAATTAACTCTTTTACATCTTTGATCTCTCTGAACAGCATTTGAATAGCAAAATTCATACTCAAAAATGTCAGCTGGCATCTCAGGGCAAGAAACTCGAACATCAGGTTTGGATGAAAAGAAACAAGAAGCTTGAACTAAATCACTGTTTTCTTTTAGTGCTCCTGCATCTGATACAGGATTAGAAACTTCATTGATGCAGAAAGGCTGGTCCTTGTTAGAAACCTCTGAAATGCCAGGTTTTCCAAGTGAGCAGCTTCTTTGGTCTAAAATTTGGGGTGCCCCACTTACAGAAAACTTGGCACACAAATTTGAATGTTCAGTGACTCCATGCTGAATGGAACTGGAGTTGCCAAGTTTATCTGCATTGTTGGATGATTCACTCTTAACACTTAGTGGAAAACCCTTGGTATCTTGCAGTGATGTAGATAAATTGTTCACAGATTCTAATGTTCCAATAGCTGATGTGAACATAAGCTCTTCTTCCAGGACCTTTAAACTGTTGGACAATAGAAATAAGTTTGAAACAGAAGGCTCGTTTTGACATTTGGAGCCTGTATTAACTGGCATTACTTGCTGTGTACACTCTATATCTGGCTTCGGAGATATGTCCTGAGTACCATGCATGAAAAGTTCACCTATAGTATGTGTTGTAGTGTTCACATTTTGTTTGCCTGACATTATTTCAGAAGCACTGGGTTGCATTTTCTTATTCATTTGTGATGGTAATGCAGAAAACGATGCAGCAAAAGATTCTGGAGGTAGGAACCTGATGAGCTCATGGCTGAATCCGTTAGCAGTAATAGGCAGTATATTGTCCACAGTAGTACAAGCAGTTGTAGATCGGCAATCAAAAAGCGGGCCAAGTGAAGAATACATTTGACTTTTTTGCCTCAGTGTTTTCTGGGTGTTATCAGATGGATGAGCTCCCAATCCACAATTTAGCTTCAAAACTAAATTTTTCACATGATTAATGAAATCAATGTTTTCCAAAACCTGCAAGATATGGATACACAGATCAGAAAAGAGGATAATAAAAAATATAAATAAGCTTCATTCCTTCAGCATGTCTTGCAGTAAATTTCTTTGATCATAGATAGGATCAGGCTTTCCAGCAGTACATCATCATCATGCCCATAAATGTAAAAAAAATTCTAAGCTTTGCTTGTTAATTCTTCATAATGATGTGTGTTTGTGAAGAATTTTCATCAAAAATGATCTTGCAGCATAGTTTCAACTACTCCCCAAATATATAGTGACAATATGCAAGTTTATGATTCCCAATTTGCAAGTAAGTGCACCCATCCATGTTATTTTTCCACACTCCGAGTTGTGTTCATTGCTGTCTGAAACATTAAAACATATAGTGAAATTGGAAACACAAGATGAGGCCACTTCAACAAAGCTAAAATCAGGATCTACTTGTAGTTTTCAATATAGTGGAAGTCGACATACCATCTGGGTGGAACCTAGTTGTATGACTCCAACTGGAAGCACAGGAATAACTACAATTGTCTGCAATGCAAGAAATTTATCAAAAATTTGGTTAAGAAAAAGAAAGAAAATAGAATGATATATCAATAAACACAAACAAGAGAAGAAGAAGAAGTGAGAATAACAAGAAATGTTAAGAGAATACTGCATGACCTGAATGCCTGCTACAATCTGGCAATTTATGTCAGCAAAGCCCTACAAGTACACAATAAACATTCATTAGGGATGGCAAGATGGTAATCAGGGCTTTTACTCCAAATCAGGAAGTAGAATATGCTTTTGAAGTACTTGGCCACAGTAACATTTTAGAATAGATGTTTAATATAGGATTCCACAAGCAAAAGAATGGAAAAAACCCAACACAAAAATTGACGGGCACACTCGCTACTCACTCATCCACAATGAAATCGGCTTGCACAGTACATCTCCAATTATGAACGTTCTATACCATAACATTATTAAGTGTGATACACATAGATCTAATCAAAGAAACTCATGTCAAACTGATATAATAAACTATCACCAACGAACACAGTAAGATAATTCCTAACCACAGACTAGTGATAAATCTACTTATTAAAGCTAATCTCCCTGGAAATAAGGGACACCAAGATTGCTTAAAACTCAAACAGCATGAAATGTTGGCCCAATCACATGACACCATATTCAAAATCAAGAGAAGATGTAGCTTTGAACATTAGTCAAGAGGAAGAAATTGATTAAAAATTATCCTAAGATGCAGTACAGACTTTGCAGAACCACCGCCATCATCATAATGATAATAGAGAGCCAATCTGCCTGAAAGAAGAGTATAACATCTCAGTTCAGTCCTGCAATGGAAATGGGCAAATTCTTGGTTTGATTTATAAAAGTATGATGAGTGTACTATCCTTAATTTAGGATTAAGCATTTTGGACTAGTGATTTACCCCCAACGATGTTAGTAGCATAATTATCTCATCAGGACAAGTTGTGACAATTGGTATCAGAACCGAGACGACATGAGGCATGGTGAGAGGCTTGAGTATAAAAGGACTATCTGTATAGGGAGCTAGAGGACGTCCACGGAACGGAGCAAAAGGATACATCATGGTTTGGAGCTACCACTAAAGCATGTCGCACATGCATCATGTTAGGGTCTGATTTTGAGCTATGTTGGACAAGACATCTTAAGTGAGAGAGAATGTAATACCTGATTTACTTACACATCCGATTGACTTATAAGGGTCTTAAGTAATTTGGGCTTGTCGTTTAGTCTCAACGAAATTAATGAGTCAATTATACTCTGACCAGAGGTAGTGACAAAGGGCCTTTACAAAACCCAAAAGTTTCCGTTTTGGGTCAATAAGCCTTTGCATAGCCCAATTCCAGCCTAAGGTGCTTTACACTTAATTACATCTAGAATTTCTAGATGTTTTTGAAAATTTAGGCTCACTTCTTCAAATAACTGATGAAATAACACAAGTCTAGGCCTCATCTTCTTCTCTAATTCAGTTATTTTATGAGTTACAGAAGCAATTAATTCCCGAAAACAACCGAAGATAGTCAAAAGAAAATCATTTACACCAAGAGTATTCCAATGTGCATTTATTTGTCAGTCTTAGTATATATTTTCCTTAGTAATGTTATAAAGAGAAACAATCCCCTGAGCTATACCTACCAAAATTTCCAAGTTTCATACGTTAAGCCATTGACAAGATGACCTAGGTACACAAATAACAACAATGTTGTCACACATAAAGTGCCCACCTCAGAGAGCATTTTAGGTTATAGCATCATATGTTTAATTTTTAACTAGACAATAAGAACATCAAAAGCTATACCTTAGATGTGGAACCAAATCCATCAAGGGTATGGTTATGGATCCACAGATGTTTTCCCACTGAAGCTGCCTGTCCAGTTAACCTGAAATAAGAAGTCCATTAAGTAAGCTAAACAAGGAAAGAGAAGCCAACGGCAAGCATAAAGAAGACGAATAAGAAGAAAACATTTCACAGAAATGCCAAAACCAAGAATGACCAGATTAGTCCACACACCCATCTCCGACAATATGGACCTGTGATGCCATAATCTTGTCAACCAGATCAACTATTCTGTCATCTGCTTGACAGCCTCGCTCCGAGAAGCAGTTGTCCTCGGTACTTTCAACAACAGCATGTTCCTTGAGCAGCAAATCTGAAACCTGCAACTTTGACACGCCCAGCTTCCGGTCACAATACCCATCCTCCCAGGTCAAATGCCTGCCAAATTTCACAATAGAGTCCTCAAAACAAATGTCAAAACATGTAATCCAAAGGTTTAAACAAATAGTCGACCAAAACTCCAAAATTTTTCACTCGTTTTTAAGATCACAGTGAAACAACGTCACAAGCATCATACAAGAGCTCAAAGCTACAGCCGCACAATCCATGCAAGACCTAGTGTCAATAACAAATTTTTCTGCTTGCTATCCATCACAAATGTTTAGAAACCACAGGGATATTTTTGTTTGCCTTGCCACTCAAAAATGGAAAGCAAATGAAAGAGACACAGAATAAACCATAAAAAGCGTCTCGGTTTTTCCAAAGATAACCAAACAAGCATATTTCTTCGTACGTAACAACATGAGAAGCTCAGATATAAGCTTCCATCAGCTCAAGACGAACCGGACGTAGACACCTTTTTCCTTACTTATCATGTTACCAAGCTCATCAAATGCGAGTTTAGTATACCCTACCTCTGCTAAACTTTACCCGGCGAAACAGAAAGACATAAAATTCGAGAGAGGAAACTTACATCCCACTCCCAAAGCCGGTCGCGCTCCAGAAAACCGCGTACGACCACCCGAACTCGAGGCACAGTTGCCTCAGCGCCTCTCTCAGCGGCAGCCCCATGGCGACAAGCCCCACCACCACGGTCGATCGACCAAAAAAGACCCGACTTTGCCGCCAAATTCGGAGGAAGAAAGCAACTGGAAGCCGAAAAGGAAGGGAGAGAAGGAGAGAGACAACGGAAGGGCTCCGAGAGACAGCAAATGTCGACACCGCGCGGCTCCGGGGATAAGAACGGGTCTAGCTGCCGCGGCAAGAGCCCCGCCCCGCCTGCATGGTCCGCAGTCCACCACCCCTCTTCCTACCACGCGCGGCCCTCCCCTCCTCCTCCGCTGTCGGTCGCCGGCCACCCATCGACGAGCTTGACCACCTGGGGGAGCTTCGAGAGGGCCTCCGCGGAGCGCGAAGAGAGCACGTTTAGAGAGAGAGAGAAGATGGCCTCCTTGCGAGGGGTGGTCCTCTTCACAGGCAAGGCCGCATCGTTCCTCCGATTGCGGGGGTAGAACCGTAAGTCCAGGTCAATATATATACCCAGACGGGAGGGATGAAACAATTGACGAGAAAATCCAAACCTAGAACTGGGACCCACATGTCTTCCAATAACAACACGGGTATCGAAGTAGGTAACGAATCGCAAGCGGTATCAACTCCCCCCTCTAAACCATTGAATCCAGACCGTCGGATCCAGTCTAATAATTAATTCCTGAACTGCAGGAAATTAACGAAATCGCCATTGTCTCCCGCATAGGAATTGGACGCCAGTGATGAACGCTTGAGATGATTTTGGCGGTCAATCAACGGGAAGTTGTTATCCCGCATAGAAAATTCGTGCACATGTTCGTATATTTACTCTTACTTATATCGTGCGCAGCTTCCGGGAGCTCGGGCGACAGAAGGGAGGCGTGTTTTAGGCCACGCTTGTTGTGCAAATTTACGAGGGTTGCCACTGAATGGGGGCTTTCAAATGGGGTGTCCTTTCCTGGTTTGTATAATGGGTCATCATGTAGTCTTTTAATGGTGGGGTTGATCTTTCAAAGTGATGGCTGTAGTGGGGTGTAAGGCGCTGAGAGGAGGAGTACAAGGAGGGCTGACACACTCCCAGTGGCTTGTCTTCTCCTTTTGCTTAAACTACTAAAAAGCTCTCAGCTGCAAACATTTGCCTTTCTCCTTTTGAGGAAGGATGTGATGGCTTTTGTTCTGTTCTTCACTAATCTTTGTTGGAGCCACACCCTGATGATGTAAAATTAATGAGCTTGTTTAATGACTATGATTTTGTTAGCCGGAGATGAGGGGAGAATCCATGTTGCTTCTGTTCTTTGGTTCTACATGAGTGTTTGTTGAAAGACTAACTGGAAGGGTATCCGTTCCTCTGTGGACTTTGATGAATGATACCACTTCAGGAACTTCTATCATTCATGCAGTCCATCTATGTGGGAATGAAGCAAAGAAATGCAGTGAAGAAGCATGTTTTTAAGTTCATTGGAGATGGGCAGGAGACTGTATGGAACACCGAAGTCGTACTGGATTCATGGTTGGATTCTTTTTGTGCTCCATTGCTGTCAATTTGGTCACATTCCAAACACTCAACAGCATGTTTGGATGGAGATGTGCCACGTCATGATCCATTTAGATTTTTATTCCTCTGTCTAATTATTTGCTCTAAATATAAGGTTTAGAACATAAAATCTTGACTCGGCTATCTCAGATTCTAAGAGGTCTGCTTTGATAGGAAAGTAACTCTTCAAACAACCACTACACTAACCAATAGGCAGATCTCTAAGTTATCTGTCTTACGAAGAGAAGGTGAGCAGTGTGACATGAATAAATATGAGCTCAAACATTGGGCTTGGAAGGATAGAACACTTGATGGCAATCAGCTGGGTTAACCCACTAAAGATTCAGCATTTATGATGGCCAAGTGCTGAGTGCTTCTTTACCGAGAGGACAGAGAGAAAAAGTAGGAAAAGATAAGAGCCCACTAAAAGACATATCTGTATGAGAATCTTGACCTTGGCTTGTACAATTATACACCCTTCCCCCACAAAAGCAAAAGTTTTGATTTGAAGCTACTAGTCCTTTGTTGTTTGACACTCGATCTAAGGCCCACCGGTAATGGGAGGGGTGTTACAAGTCACAAGAATGGCAGGCAGATAGGATTAGGGTCACACCAGTATGGATCCCCCACTTCTTTGTAGTTGGATCAGGGAGGACTCAGCCAAAAAGTTTCTGTGATTGATGATGGAGATTTTGATGTGCCTTTTGTTTTGTTTGGACCTGATCTAAGTGCACTGAAACAAAAAAAAAAAAGGACCAGGAAATAAATTTGGCATCTCATCAATTTGTAATCTCTACTCCTTCTGGATCCTGAACTGTAAACAAAATGTTCAGGAAATAAGATCAAAGAAAGATGAACAGATAACAACTACGAGGGGAAGTGAGACAGTTCTTCATTTTTACTACTTTTTTTTTTCTCAAACAAAATACCTTTTTAAATTATAAAAACACCTCAATATGGCTAAAAGCCAGCAATCAAAGCAAAATAAGACAACAAATGCTTGAAGTAGATTCATCTTCTTGAGGTACTTTCTTCACCAACAAATGTCTAAAATTCAGGTCTTAGATCTCACCCTAAGTCGTCAATTTTCTATGTTTCAATCATTTGGCAGATGTGCATTGTTCGCTTCCTCACAACTCATCCATGCTGATTTGGATCAGCACGTACGAACAAGAAGGTCACCACCCAACCCCTGTTTCTTCGTGCATGGAAACTTGCAGTTCCTTTTGTCTTTTCTTCTCCCCTCCCCCCCCACCCCCCCCCCCCCCCACCTTCCAAATAGCAAAGCCCTTGTGGCTTATCCCGATCCTCTGGGACAAGCCACAACAAACGTCCTACAGGGAAACTTGAGGCATGGAGTTGGAAGCTGCATGTGATTGATGGGTAGATGGATCTGCGAAGCTTGGATTGACATGGGGAAACTCTTTTGGATGGGGAATATTTTGATGCTATTGGAGCAACCTCTCTGGTATTGTGCAAACAAAAACACTCTCTTACTTGGTTGGCAACATGGCCCTCCTCTTCTTGGACCAAGTAGCAGTCTTGGCAAAGCGAGGGAGGATCCTTCTTAGCTTCACTACAATCTTTGATGAGTTTGAAGGAAAGAGAAAGACAAAAAGATCATCCCGAAACCCTCTCTGTACAAAAGAACATCTTGATTTGTGGTCTGCATCAGGGACCATTGTGGCTGCCACCAGTGGACGGAGTTCAGCCTCAGTCACTGACTGAGCACACAAGCAGCAGCCCTAAAGAAGGAAGGATTGGATGGAGCTGTTAGTGGGCCCACGCAAGGATGACCCTTGAGGTTAACCTCATGCGATGGAGGACTGTGCTGTGGCGTCTTGTCCTCATGCCATCGTGGGTTGGAAAAAAGCCGCTTAGGTGGGTGTACCGATTCGCCCCACGGGGTGATGTATTCATGTGTAGGTCGACGCATAGAGATGGATCACATACATACCTTAGGTTTGCAAGAGACCACATCACCCTCGAAGATACCGAGGAGTTCTTTGATTCACTATTGATACTTAAGATAATAGGGATGCAACACTTTTGACACCTTGATGGGCTGTGGCATCACAATCAACGTGTAGAGCAAGCAAGCACCAATAATATGACATGACTATCGTGCATTAATGGATATTGTTGATATGTGCATGACCGCAGGACCAAACTAAAGCCAAAGCAGTGAGGACATTGTATCCAGATGTGCCCGATCGTATACTTCACAAGCAATTGTTAGCCTACGCCAAGTTATGATGATTGCTCTAGATTTCTTATAACTAGATACTATTCTTGGGCAAGCTTAGATAGGCAACGAGGGCATTTATTCAAGTTTTGATGTGGCGAATGGAGTATGGATCTTCTCATCTAACTATTTCCACTGTCTTGATATAATTGTGTTTTAGAAAGGTTTTCTGATGCATGCATATGAACTCATAAGGATAAATCAGCAACAATAGAACAAGGAGGTTCCAAAAGAACTGATTGATTTTAATGCATTTCCCAGTATGATTCTTAAATTAACAAGATAATTTATAAATTATATTTACTGAAAAATTTTAGATTCACCTTTTGATATAATCAAATTTTAGATTGATTAGAGAGAGGATTTGAATTTTTTTTTAAAATCTTATATTGACTTGAGTATCAAAGTAATCCACTTAATATTAGCTTTACAGGTCATATTCATAATGCGAGAAATTTGTCTTGAGAAAATGACCCTCTAGTTCTCGAGGCTAGATAGACATAAATAAATCAATGATCAATTTTGATACTAAACAATGAGAAAGAACCAAATCCTTTATGAACTTCTAATGAGTTTTACTTCTCTGTCTCTAGACTTTCTTCATAAACACAAGTTAAGGTGGTCTCAGAATACTAATAAAGACTTTTTCTGTTCATGATTGGACCATATTGTCCCTGCATAACACATACTTTGCTTTGAAGTAGCTCCTTTACCTTCAACTTTGGGATACAGAATCCATTCACATTAGACACAAAAGAGTTTAAACAGCTTACACATTTTTCAAGTCAGAGAAAACTTTCTCCTTGCAAATTTTCCATCTGATTCCATATCTTCAAAATAAACATTACATTCCTCCTTACTACTGGCAGTGAGAAGCAATTTTCAAAGGATGGTGGCTTCCAACAATGAGCCAAGGTGATGGATGAGTGAGGTCTCCACTCACTACCATGGCTGTGATCTCCCATGAACCTTGGTGGATCACATTCAGATGCTGTTCAGTACGAGTCATGCATGCTTTGGTCCCCCTACTGCAGCAACAGAGTGCAATGGCCTGACATTGGGCCATTGCATCACTCACCATCCCTGACTTGGTTTCCAGCAGATAAAAGCCAAAAGGTAAGGCAACGCTGCTTGCGTTACCTGCACTCGATTGAAAGCACAGAATCAAAAGACTCTGAACTCTGCTTATGCCTCTGCCATCATGTTAAATCTTGTGCAGAGAAAGCTGACATGTTAATGCACTATTAGATATATTATAAATATAAATAAATTTTGATTATTAATTAATAAAATAATTAATTATAGTAAATTTTTTTAAGAGATAATTTTTACAGGAGAGATGTTGAATCTCGGATTTTGATGATGAAGTTAATTGTCATTTATTATCTAATCCATATGTTAAGATAAGTATACAAGATTAACTACGATGGAAGTAAGACATGCAGCAGGAGTTACGCCGGAGTCAAGACCATGATCATGTTAGGGGTTCGAGAGTTCGACGAAAGTTCGGACGGTCGTTGGAAGTTCTACGGGAACAAATCCGAGAAGTCCAGGAGCTTGCCAAAAAAGCTCGTCGGAACTCACCAAATGGATCGTCTCAAGTCCAGGAGTTTACCGAAAGTCCGCCGGAGCATCACCGAGGGTTCGTCGGATGTTTGCCGGAAGCTCGCCGGAAGAAGCGATTGACGCACAGGAGCAAGTTGCAGTATTAATTTTTTAAATATCATAGTTAGCATGTAGATTAAGTTAGGAATGAGAGGCGATCCCATTAACTAAATCTAAGGGCAATTGGGCCTTTGACAGACTCAAAATTAACCGAATGGATCAACCTATTCGGACCCAGAATTCTTGGCCGGCAGTGGCACCGCCTAGGAGCTCAGTCTCCCAAGAATGCTAGGTGGTGGTATCGCCCCTGTCAGGCGGTGGTACCACTTGAGCTCAGTCTCCGAGCAATGCCAGGTGGTAGTACCACCTAGTTATGGCGGTAGTACCGTCAAGACCCCGAAAATCCGGGAGATGACATTTTTGAGCTCCAAATTCAAACCAATTGGGGCCTATATAAACCCCACCCTTTTTTGTATAAAAGGACACCGAAATCTTGATCTTATTCTGAGAATTTGAGAGCTCAAAAGTGTGGTAAAAGGTCAAAAGTTCTTCTCCCTCTTTTTATCTAAGTTTTGATCATTCAAGAGAGGAGTGAAAAATCTGTAAGGGTTGTCTCCTAAGCCTATCAAATGGAGTAAAGTTGTAAAAGGGTGGTTGGCCTTTGTCTATTGAAGGAAGGCCTCTAGTGGACATCGGTAACCTCATTGGAGTAGGAAGTCAAAAGTGGATGTAGGTCAAGATTGATCGAATCACTCTAAATCTCGGTTTGCATTTACATTCTGCTCTCTATTAACTACAAACTATCTCCATTATTTTTCTTCAACTGTACTTCGCTTAATCTTAATTTGAAGAACTTTCCAAAACGATTTTTCATCGAAAGTGTTTTTATCGTACGAATGTCGTTTTAAATCGTTGAAAGTTTTCCGCTGCACTAATTCACGCCCCTCCCCCCCCCCCCCTCCCCCTCTCTTAGTGCTCTTGATCCTAACAATTGGTATCAGAGTAGGGTTAACTCTCAATCGGATTAAAACCTAAGAGAGATAACATACGCCGGAAACTAAGAGGGCCACTCTATTACACGTCCACCCATGTTCAATGAGATAGACTACACCTATTGGAAGACCTAAATGAGGATCTTCCTTATTTCCATGGATTTTGAACTTTAGAATCTTGTTGAAAATTGATTTTCAAAGTCTTCTCTTCCAACGATCGATTGGAATGAATTGGAGAAGAAGACTTTCGCTCTTAATGCAAAGGCTATGAATGCCTTATTTTGTGCGCTTGATAAAAATGAGTTCAATCGTGTTTCGGTTTGTGAAACTGCATTTGATATTTGACATATATTTGAAGTGACTTACGAAGGCACGAGTAGAGTGAAAGAGTCAAAAATCAATCTTTTAATACATTCTTTTGAACTTTTTCGAATGAAATCGACCGAGATCATAGGCGACATGTACACCCGTTTCACTAATGTCGTCAATGGTCTAAAAGGACTCGGTAAAAGTTTTTCGGATTTTAAGCTCGTGAATAAGATTCTAAGATCCCTTCCAAAGAGTTGGGACCCTAAAGTCACTATTATTCAAGAGGCTAAAAATTTAAACAACTTCCCTCTTGAAGAATTAATCGGGTCATTAATGACCTATGAAATGACTTGCAAAGCTCATGAAGAGCAAGAAGACATTCTTCCAAAGATAGGAAGGATATGACACTTAGAACTTTAGAAGACCACTTGAAAGAAAACTCTAAGTGATGAGGACCATAACGATGACTTGGCACTTTTAATAAGGAAATTAAAAAAATTCATTAAAAGAAATAAGTTTAAAAATGATATAAAAAATAAAATTGAACCCAAGAAGAACCAAATTATTTGCTACGAATGCAAAAAGTCGGGACACTATAAAAGTGATTATCCCCAAGCCAAGAAGAGAACACCAAAGAAGAAGGCACTCAAAGCAACATGAGATGACTCAAGCGCGTCCGAAAAAGAGGAGTCCAACACCGAGCAAGTTGCTCACTATGCCCTAATAGCCATCGGAGAGGAGGTAACGAATTTAATTAATGCAGATTTATCATTTGATGAATTATTAAATGCTTTCCATGACTTATTTAGTGAATGCAAAATAATTAGTAGAAAATATAAATTATTAAAAAAGGAGCATGATAGTCTTATTAGTAATTTTGATAAACTAAAAACTGAATATCATGATAGTTTAGCTCCATGTATAAAATGCCATGGTCTAGAAACTCTCCAAAAGGAGAACTTGCTACTTACGGACACCTTGAAGAAATTCGAGATTAGTAGCAAGTCTTTGAATATGATCCGTACAAATAAGGGTCACTTTCTTAAAAGAAGTGGAATCGGATTTGTGAGAAGTCCTCACCAAAATCCAACCACCTTCATTAAAGGCCCTATCTTACATGTTGGAAACCAAAGCAAATACAACTTTTGACATACAACTTATCATTGTCCATTCAGGAAAGTTAGTCCGAACAAACTGATTTGGGTTTCTAAAGGAACCATGATAAATTCTATACAATATGATAAACAATTTAGATCAGTTTTTGAGGCACCCAAAAGTAAATGGGTACCTAAAAGTCATCCTTTCTTGTAGAAACATACACCATCACAAGTTAGAAGCAAGAGATGGTACCTCGATAGTGGATGCTTAAGGCATATAACTAGAGATCCATCTCAATTTTCTAAACTCACTAGCATAGACGAAGGCTATGTCACCTTCGGAGACAACAACAAGGGTAAAATCATTGGCAAAGAAACCATATATAACAAATCCAACTTCTTTATTGAAGATGTTTTGTTAGTTGATGGTTTAAAACATAACCTCTTGAGCATTAGTCAACTATGTGATAAAGGATATATTATCAAATTCGAATCTAATGCTTACATCATTGAAAAATCACATAAAAATATATATATGATTGTATTAAAACAAAATAACGTATACACCATTGACATCAATGATCTTTGTAATGAAATGTGTTTCTCGGTTTTGAATGAGGATGCTTGGCTTTGGCATAGGAGATTAGGTCATGTTAGTATGAAACTAATCACTCAAATATCATCCAAGGAATTCCTCGTATCAAGTTCATCAAAGATAATGTGGGTGATGCTTATCAATTATGAAAATAAATTAAGGGTAGTTTCAAATCTAAGAATCAAATAAGCACCTCTAGGCCCTTGCAATTGATCCATATGGACTTGTTCGGACCAATCTCTACATCAAGCCTAGGAGATAGCAAATACGTCTTTGTTATTATAGATGACTATAGTAGATACACATGGACTTATTTTTTGAATCACAAAAATGAATGCTTTAGATATTTTACTAAGTTTTGTAAACTTGTTCAAAATGAAAAGGGTTCTATGATTTCATCAATTAGAAGTGATCATGGTGGTGAATTTCAAAACCGTGATTTCTAAGAATTTTATGAATCTAATGGATATAATCACAACTTCTCTACTCCAAGAAATCCTCAATAAAATGGAGTAGTAGAAATAAAAAATAGAAATTTACAAGAAATGACGAGAACCATGTTGAATGAACATAGCCTACCCAAATATTTTTGGGTCGAAGTAGTAAACACTACATGCTATATTTTGAATAGAGTTCTAGTAAGTCCCTTACTCACCAAAACTCCCTGTGAGTTGTGGAACAATAAAAAATCTAATGTTTCATATTTTAAAGTTTTTTGGTGTAAGTGTTTTATCTTGAATGAAAAAGATGCCTTAGGAAAATTTGATGCTAAATCCGATGAAGAAATTTTTCTTAGTTATTCCTCGATTTCTAAAGCATTTCGTATCTTCAATAAAAGAACTTTAATTATAGAAGAATCCATTCATGTTATTTTCAATGAGATTTTCGAAATCAAGAAAAATGATTTTGATGATGATGTTAATTTCGATTCTTTGAATTTAAATGAAACCCCTTCTCCAACTAGCAACTTGGATGCATCCACTTCCGAAACATCCTTACCCAAGGATTGGAAGTATGTAGATATTCATCATAAGGAGCTAATCCTAGGAGACACTTCTAAGGGAGTACAAACACGTTCTTCTCTTAAATATTTTTGTGCCAACGCCGCTTTTCTCTCCTAAATTGAACCTAAATGTATTGACGAAGCCATGAAAGATGATTCATGGATTATCACAATGCAAGATGAGTTAAATCAATTTGAGAGAAATGAGGTGTGGAAACTTGTTCATAGACCAAAGGACCATTTAGTTATTGGTACTAAATGAGTCTTAGGAAATAAGCAAGATGAATATGGTATCGTGGTTAGAAACAAGACTATATTAGCAGCCAAAGGTTTTAACCAAGAAGAAGGTATTGATTACGAAGAAACCTTCGCTCTTGTGACTCGATTAGAAGCCATAAGGATGCTCATTGCCTATGCTAGTAATAACAATTTTAAGTTGTTTTAAATGGATGTTAAAAGCGTTTTTCTTAATAGCTTTATTTCCGAAGAAGTTTATGTTGAACAACCTCCCGGATTTGAAAATAATAGCCTCGCTAATCATGTGTTTAAATTAACTAAAGCTCTCTATGGTTTAAAACAAGCCCCAAGGGCTTGGTATGAGAGACTTAGTTCTTTTCTTATTGAAAATAATTTCACAAAAGGCAAGGTTGATACTACATTGTTTATCAAGAATTTTAAAAATAATTTTCTCATTATTCAGATTTATGTTGATGATATTATCTTCGGTTCTACGAATGAATCTCTTTGTGAATCTTTTGCTAAAACTATGAATCTCGAATTTGAAATGAGTTTGATGGGAGAATTAACCTTCTTCTTAGGCTTACAAATTAAGCAACTAAGCAATGACATCTTTATTAGTCAAACTAAATATACTTTAGATTTGCTAAAAAGATTTAATATGGATAGCTCAAAAGCTATCAACACTTCTATGTCCACTAAGTTAGAAGTTGATGAAAGTAGAGAAAGCTTCGATAAAAAAACTTATAGGGGTATGATAGGAAGTTTACTTTACCTCACTCCAACTAGACTAGATATTATGTTCAGTGTAGGACTTTATGCTAGGTTTCAATCGAACCCTAAGATATCTCATCTCAAAGCAGTTAAAATAATATTTAGATATCTTAAAGGTACCACAAATATAGGATTATGGTATCCAAAAATCGAGAATTTTGAGTTAATTGCTTATGCTGATGCAGATTTTGCTAGGTGTAGACTAGATAGAAAAAGCACATAAGGAACATGTCAATTTTTGGGACATGCCCTTATCTCCTGATCATCTAAGAAACAAAACTCGGTTGCACTATCAACAATCGAAGCTGAGTATATTGCAGCTAGTGCATGCTGTGCACAAGTCGTATGGATGAAAAACATCTTAGAAGATTATAAAGTTCATCTTAAAAATATTTTCATTAAATGTGATAACATAAGTGTAATATGTTTAACAAAGAATCTCATTCAATACTCAAGAACAAAACATTTTGATATAAGACATCACTTTATACGAGATCATGTCACTAATCATGATGTAATTATAGAGTTCATTAATACTAAACATCAACTAGTTGATATTTTTACAAAGCTTCTAAGTGAAGAATAATTTGATTTCATTAAAAGAGAATTAGGAATGTTATTGTTTCCGAATGCATGAACTTATTAAAATTATTTTTTGGACTTTCTTGATTCAATGATCAATCACTTAATGCTATGATGAGAAGTTTACACGACTACATGTCTGAATAACATGTTGGAAATTATGTGTTTTGGATACAAAAATTTTCATGATGATGAGCATGTGTTATTTTCATGAGTGTATTTGAAAAACATATGGCAAAAATATGTCCGAATGCATGAACTTATTAAAATCATTTTTCGGACATTCTTAATTCATTCACTTGATTGAGAATTTTAAACTAATACATGCCTTAATAACATGTTGAAAATTATGTGTTTTGGATACAAAAATTTCCATGATCATGAGCATGTTTTATCTTTATGATTGTGTTTGAAAATCTATAGCAAAACCATGTCCGAATGCATGAAAGTGTTAAATTTCATTTTCGAATTTTCTTGATCCTAACATGATTTAGTATTTCTCTTTCGGACTTAATGTAGCTTTCATAAGCATATGTCATATCATTGACATGTGGAATCAATTAATAAATACATCTCTCATAGACTTATCGTGTGAAAAATATTTTTTCGAGAAATGAATTTGATAAAATGATTCCTTCTTATAAATTCCTTCTTGAAAAAAGAATATCTTTTTTAACACTGGCAAGGATTTGATTCACATACATATCTTGATCCTTGCAAAAATAAAGCATGATTTAATCTCTTATCGATTTTAACTTCATTCAAGTAAGCTTAGAAATGGCTTTCCTCCTTCATGCAAAAGGATAATGACAAATAAAAAGGAAGAAGTAATGAAAGCTATCTCCATGTCATGTTTTCCTTAAGATGTTTGTATAATTGGTATCCTATTAGTCATTGTTAAAAAATGACATGAATCATTACCGCACTTATGCTTAAAGTTTGCTTAAATAGTTCTCCTTTTTTTTTATGACAAAGGGGGGATGTTGAATCTCGTATTTTGATGATGAAACCACTTGATATATATTTATGATTTAATCTGTGTTTTGAGTGATGCAGGCTGCTTTGATCAGGATGAGACAATTAAAACAGGAAAAATCATGTTGTGCCGGAGGAACATGTCAGAAGATTGGACATCGGGCCGGTGGATCGGTCGACGTATTGACAGAAGGCTTTGGGTCGTGGAATCGAGCATCGAGCCAAGAAGAGCAGGTATTGTGCCAAGGATATCGGAGTTGCGGAGTCAACTGGGCGATTGGGCAATAGGCCGCAGGAGAGGACGATGCGCCGAAGAATCGGACGAAGCGTCGAGGGACCAATGACATGCCGGACAACTTGGTTAATTGCTTAGGATTAATTATCTCGATCGAATTTTTATTTTACATGTGTAGGATTAACTACGATGAAAGTAAGATATGCAGCAGGAGTTACGCCGGAGTCAAGACAATGATCACGTTGGGAGTTCGAGAGTTCAACGGAAGTTCGGATAGTCGTCAGAGGTTCTGCGGGAACGAATCCGAGAAGTTCATGAGCTTGCCAAAAGAAGCTCGTCGGAACTCACCAAGTGGATCATCGCAAGTCTAGGAGTTTTCCGGAAGTCTGCAGGAGCATCACCGATGGTTCATCGGATGATCGACGGAAGTTCGCCGGAAGCTCGCTGGAAGAAGCGATTGACGCACTGGAGCAAGTTGCAGTAAATATCTTAGGAAAAATCGTAGTTAGGACAATGATTAAGTTGGGAATGGGAGGTGATCCCATTAACTTAATCTTGGGGCAATTGAGCCCCTGAAAAACCCAAATTGGGCCGAATGGATCAACCCATTCGGACCCTAATTTCTGCCAGGCGGTTGAACCGCCCAAGCCAGGAGGTGGCACCGCCTGGGCTAAGTCTCCGAGCAAGACTGGGCGGTGCAACCGCCCCAGCCAGGAGGTGGCACCGCTTGGGCTCAGTCTCCGAGCGATATTGGGCAGTGCAACCTCCCCTGACAGAGGTGGCACCGCCTGGGCTCGGTCTCCGAGCTCTGGCTGAGCGGTGCAACAGCCTCAGTCAGGAGGTGGCACCGCCTGAGCTCAGTCTTCGAGCTTTGGTAGGAGGTGCAACCGCCCCTAATAGGAGGTGGCATTGCCTAGAGGCTCAGTCTTCGAGCTCTGTAAGGCGGTGCAACCGCTCCAGTCAGGAGGTGCAACCGCCAGATCCCGGAATTTCAGGAATTGACAGTTTTGAGCTCCAAATTCAAACTGGGTTGGGGCCTATAAATACCCCACCCATTCAGCACTGAAAGGGCACAGAATATACACCGAAATCCTGATCTTGTTCTGTGATTTTTAGAGTTCAAAATTGTTGTGAAGGCCAAAAGTTCTTCTCCCTCTTTTCTTCCAAGTTTTGAGCTTTAAAGAGAGGAGAGAAAATTCTGTAAGGGTTGTCTCCTAAGCCCGTCAAAAGGAGTGAAACTGTAAAAGGGTGGTTGGCCTTCGCCTATTGAAGGAAGGCCTCTAGTTGACGTTGGTGACCTCGTCGGTGGAGGAAGCCAAAAGTGGAGTAGGTCAAGATTGACCGAACCACTCTAAATCTCGATTTGCATTTACTTTGAGCATCTTATCTTTACTGCAAACCTCTTCAATAGCTTACTCCCTTCTGTGCTTTTACGAACGTGTTTCAAAAGTTCAATGCTTTCCGAATCGGCGTTTAGACACAAATCAGTTGTATCGTACGAACATCGTATTTCAGTTTGCGCTTATATTCTAATTTCCATCATAACTGCAAACTACCTTCATAGATTTACTTTAACCTTATCTCGCTTGATCTTAAGTTAAAGTAATCTTAGAATTGGCTTTCACACCGAAATCGCTTTTATCGAACGAACGCAGTTTTTATTTTTCGTAGAAGGTTTTCCGCTGCACTAATTCACCCCCCCTCTTAGTGCTCTTGATCCTAACAGGGGAAATACATGGTAAATTGATGATAGAATTACTATAAGTGTCATATTTGAATTATGTTAAGATGTTAAAAGCTTGCATCAAAATATATGATAAATTGGTGATAGAATTGCTATGATTGCCATATTTGCACTATGTCATATTTAAGATATCTAGAGCTTACATCCTAATTCTATAAATTGATATCTTGTCATGTGATGAAATGCTATGATTGCTAAACACTTGAAATGTTTGCATTATGTTAAGATATGAAGAACTTACATCACAATTCTACAAATTGATATCTTGTCATGTGATGAAATGCTATGATTACTAAACACTTGAATTGTTTGCATTATGTTAAGATATCAAGAACTTACATCGCAATTCTACAAATTGATATCTTGTCATGTGATGAAATGCTATGATTGCTAAACACTTGAAATGTTTGCATTATGTTAAGATATCAAGAACTTACATCATAATTTTATATGTTGATATCTTACCATATGATGAATTGCTACGATTGCTATCTTTTACATTTGAAATGTAAAACCTGAAAATGGATATCAAGCCTTGACATTATTTTCAGAGAGATACATCATTAAAGGAATCATGATGGGAGTATTGATAAGGTTAAATGATCTTAACTTATCAATATGTCTCTTGAATTCAAAGGCTTTAAATTCAAGAATGACTTCTCTAAGTATGGCATATAGATAGGGGGAGTTAAGATTAACTCCGTTATTAATTGATTGTCATCATAAAAAAGGAGGAGATTGTTGAATCTCGGATTTTGATGATGAAGTCAATTGTCATTTGTTGTATAATCCATATGTTGAGATAAGTGTGCACGATTAACTACGATGGAAGTAAGACATGCAGTAGGAGTTGCGCCAGAGTCAAGACCATAATCACGTTGGGGGTTCGAGAGTTCGATAGAAGTCCTGACGGTCGTTGGAGGTTCTACGAGAACAAATCCGAGAAGTCCAGGAGCTTGCCAAAGAAGCTCATCGGAACTCGCCAAGTAGATCGTTGCAAGTCCAGGAGTTTGCCGGAAGTCCGCCGGAGCATCACCGAGAGTTCGTCGGATGTTCACCGGAAGTTCGTCGGAAGCTCGCCGAAAGAAGCGATTAACGCACCAGAGCAAGTTACAGTATTAATGTCTTAAATATCATAGTTAGCATGTAGATTAAGTTAGGAATGTGAGGTGATCCCATTAACTTAATATGGGGGCAATTGGGCCCTTGACAAACCCAAAATGGGCTGAATGGATCAGCCCATTCAGATCTAGAATTCCTGACCGACGGTGGCACCGCCTAGGAGCTCAATCTCCTAGGAATGCCAGGCAGTGGTACAACCTGAGCTCGATCTTCGAGCAATGCCAGGTGGTAGTACCGCCCAGTTATGGCGGTAGTACCGCTAGGACCCCGAAAATCTGGGAGATGACATTTTTTAGCTCCAAATTCGAACCAATTGGGGCCTATATAAACCCCACCCTTTCCTGCATGAAAGGGCACCGAAATTTTGATCTTATTATGAGAATTTGAGAGCTCAAAAGTGTTGTAAAAGGCCAAAAATTCTTCTCCCTCTTTTCATCTAAGTTTTGATCATTTAATAGAGGAGTGAAAATCTGTAAAGATTGTCTCCTAAGCCCGTCAAAAGGAGTAAAGCTGTAAAAGGGTGGTTGGCCTTCACCTATTGAAGGAAGATCTCTAGTGGACGTCGGTGACCTCATCGGAGGAGGAAGCCAAAAGTGGATGTAGGTCAAGATTGATCGAACCACTCTAAATCTCAATTTGCATTTACATTCTGCTCTCTATCTTAACTGCAAACTGCCTCCAGTGCTTTTCTTCAACTATACTTCACTTAATCTTAAGTTGAAGAACTTTCTAAAATGATTTTTCATCGAAAGTGTTTTTATCATACAAACGTCGTTTTAAATCGTCGAAAATTTTCTACTACACTAATTCACCTCCCCCCCCCCCCCCTCTTAGTGCTCTTGATCCTAACAAGATACTCTTTTAATTATTTATCATAGACTCTCTGCTCTCTCCTATAAAAAAATTGGATATTGTAGAAACAAATCTTTTCTCATATTTTCTTTTTCCTTAATCCTATGTTTATATAAGTCCTCCTACGAAAGATAAGAAAAGAGAAAAAGATGAATCTAGTTCTCTTTACAAATTAGTATTGTTGTAGGTTTTGAATATGATTATGGTATATTTACAGATCAAATAAAGGCTTTTTAAATGACATCGAAAGATATGCATCACATATTTATTCTATTGTTATTTGATTTTATTTTATGATATTAAAGTTTTTTACATAATAATAGTATAATCATGATTTTTATACTTATAATTAGTATTAAAGCCACATTTTAAAATCAAATACTTTAGATCATAAAAATATTTTAAAATTATTTTATATTTATATCTATTTATTAGCATCCTTCGCTTATAAAAAGGTGTTATTCGGTTTAGATTTACGTTGCTTAAGCAATCCATCTATGTTATTGATATGTTTTCTGTCTAACTTATTATGTCACCTGCTTGCAAATGATGAGTGGTTCCTCATGTTCAATTGATGGACTGACGTTGACAGTTTATTATCAGCAACAGTATTATTGAGAGTGATGACCTTTCGTGGTCACTAGCCCAATCATAGGCAGTGACCACGTATATAATGAAAGTACCATAGGATATGATAATTGACGATGGTTGCATGCACGATCGTGTATGTACAACAGCCTTGCGATGGTCAGCATGCCTTGGTCGTATGCACCTACAGTAGTGTCATTATCCGTGATGGGCTACATGCGATGGTTGTAGCAGTGTCATGCAGTTACTACAACAATGTTGTTAGCTACAACAACTGCAACGATTGTAGTAGTGATGATATGTGTTGTAGCTGCAATTGTGGCATTTGATGGCTATGGTTGGTGTTAATTGGATACCAAAGGCTATGATTCCTAGTGATTATGTAGTGGATGTTTAGGCACAACCATGCATCACAATGACCATGGGGGTTGTTGATTGGTGTGTGTTCATGTCATGCAATAGGATGATCCATCGATAGTGTTAAGTCAATGGCACATTGCATAGGTGTTCTATCGATGAGAAACATAATGACATGGCATGACAACTAGTGAGGTCATCGGTCGGCCATATAAGAAGAGTTGCGCCACCATGGGCGACACATAAGTGGACAGAGGGTAGTTACATTATCGACCTACGTGCGAACACAACGATAGTTACGAGGGCGATTGCAAGGGAGGTTTAGGGTTTCATTTATTGAAATTATAATTTTGTACTTATAAATTCTTTTAATTTTAATTTATGTTCTTTCGATAGTTTTGCCCTTTAGAAACTATATGTTATTGAATCTTAGATTTTGATAATGAAATCAATTGATGAGTTTAAGATCTAATACAAGACTAACTTCGATCAAAAAAAGAAAAATGATTAAAGCAAGAAGAATCAAACGTTAGGCCGGAGTTAGAGATAGGGCATCAGGCTAGAAGAATCGGACGTTATGCCAAGATTGGACATTACAAGAGTCAATATGCTGATAGATCGGGCGATACGCCGAAGGTTCGAACGACGTGCTGAAAGTTTACTGGGAGTTCAGATAAACCAATGACATGTCGGACAACTTAGATTCTTATCTTGTAATTGTTTATATCTTAATTATCATAATTAGGTCTTAAATTGAGTTAGATTTGGGTATAACTCTATTAACTCAATTAAAGATCAATTGGGCCTAAATTAGGGTTGAATTGAGTCTAATGGTTGGCTCATTCAATGACCTATAGCTGGGTCAGGCCATGGCACCATTAGAGACTCAATCTCCCAAGCATTGATTGGGCGATACAGACTATCAGTAGTACTGCCTAGTGCTAGGTAGTAGTGCCACCCAAATATAGTCTTCTAGGCTATATCAGACGGTTGTATTGCTTAGACTAGTTGTAGAACTGCTAGTGCAGGGGTGTTAGGAGGTAGTACCACCCAATACTAGAGGTAGTACCGCTAGTACCTCGAAAACCTGGGATGAGATATTTTTTGGCTCCATTTTTGAAGCTATTTGTGGCATGTAAATATCCCACTCATCCTTGCTTGGTTTACAAAAGAACTGTGAACAAAAGGTTATGACTCTAGGTGAGAAAACTCTATTATAATCTTTTGAGAGTTCCCCTCCTCTTCTTTAAAAGCTTAGAATTCTGTCTAAGAGAGGTGTGAGACTTATAGAGGTTCTCTCCTAAACTTGTGAAAAGGAGAAAGAGATGTAAAATGGTAGTTAATCTTTACCTATTGAAAAAAGATCATTAGTAAAAATTAGTGGCCTCAACGGAGGAGGAATCGGGAGTGGACATAGGTCACGATGACCGAACCACTATAAATCAAATGTGCTCTTTACCTTTGCTATTTACATTTATTGCTTACTAATTTTGTTGCTCACTCCACTTTACACTTACTTTAAGTCAAACTCACTTTCGATATCGGTTTTCATCGAATGAAATTTTTAAAATTATTGAAAGTTTCCAATAGCACTAATTCACTCCCTCTCTCTTATTGTCATTCACGATCCTAATAGTTGGTATCAGAGCCAAGTTTTTCTCTATTAGTTTAACACCCAAGAGAGACTAAATGACTTTTCCCGATAATCAAAAGGGTCACTTTATCACTCATCTTCATATGTTCAATGGGACATACTACACTTATTGGAAAACACGTATCTAGATTTTCTTGATTTCCATTAATTTTGATTTATAGAATGTCATTGAAAGTGATTTTCAAAAGTCTTCTAAACTAATGAACAAATAGAATGATTTAGAGAAGAAAACTTTTTGCTTGAATGCTAAGGCGATGAACGCTTTATTTTATATTTTAGATAAGAACGAGTTTAAATATATTTCTATATATGAAATTGCATATGATGTTTGGCATACACTCGAAATTGGCACAATTAGAGTTAAAGAGTCTAAAATTAATCTTTTGTTACATAGTTATAAATTATTTAGAATGAAATCAAGTAAAACTATTGGTGACATATACACCCGTTTTACGGATATCATCAATGGTTTAAAAGCTCTTAGTAAATATTTTACTAATTTTAAACTTATTAACAAAATTCTAAGATCCCTTCCAAAAAGTTGGGATCTAAAAGTGATGGTAATACAAGAAGTAAAGGACTTGAACAATTTTCCTCTTGAAAAATATATCGGGTCTTTAATGACCTATGAAATGACTTGTGTGACACATGATGAACATGAGAACAACCTTTCAAAAAACAAAAAGAGTATAACACTTAGAACCAAAGAAGACCATTTATGTGAAAACTCAAGTGGTGATGATGATGATGACGACTTTGCACTCCTCGTAAAAAAAATTAAAAAATTTATAAAAAGGAACAAAGAAAATCTTGTAAAATAAGATACTAAGAATAAAAATGAATTTAAAAAGGACATAATTATATGCGATGAATGCAAAAAGCTGGGGTACTTTAAAAGTTAATGTCCCAAAGTGAAAAGAAGCTATCAAAGAAAAAGAAAGTACTCAAGGCGACTTAGGACGAATCAAGTACATCCGAAGATAAGGTGCAAACCAATAAAGATGAATTGGCAAACTACCCATTAATAACATTTGGCAATGAGGTATATAACTAAAAAAGAATCTTTTTTATCTTACAATGAATTATTTAATGCATTCCATGAATTGTTTGATAAATTTAAATTAGTTAGTAAAAAACATAAATTATTAAAAAAGGATCATGATTCTCTTTTTAGTAAATTTAAAAAAATTAAATATAAGCATGATAATTATATGTGAACTCCTTGCACTAAGTGTAAAGAGTTAGACTCACTTAAGAAGAAAAATATATTACTAAAATAAATATTAAAAAAAATTAAAATTAGTAATAAATCTTTAAACATGATCCTTATTAACAAAGGTCATATACATAAAAAAGTAAGAATCGATTTTGTGAGTAGTAACACTCAACAAAAACCGACTATATTTGTTATAGGACCCACATTACATATTTCCTCTGAAATAAATGTAATTTTTATGGTAGATGTGGACATTATATTTATAAATATTTATTTAAAAAATATAGTTCACATAAATTAATTTAGGTTTCTAAAGGAACCATAAATGACTTTATGATAGAAGCTAAGATAGATACATCTAATCATGAGGGACTCAAAGTTAAATGAGTGCTTGAGAGTAAACCTCATTTCTTGTAGATATGTCTATAATCAAAAGCTAGGAATAAGAGATAATACCTTGATAGTGGATGCTCAAGGCATATGACCGGAGATCCAACACGATTCTTTAAGTTCACTAGCTAAGGTGAAGAATATATCACCTTCGGAAACAACAATAAAGGAAACATTATTGGTAAAGAAAATATAGGCAACAAATCAAACCTTTTGATTAAAAAAATTTTATTAGTAGATGGTTTAAAATATAACTTGCTAAGTATTAGTCAATTATGTGATAAAAGTTATAACATCAAATTTGAATCTAATGCTTTTATCGTAGAAATATAACACAAAAAATAGATCTATGATTACCTTAAGAAATAATAAAAAAATATGCATACTATTAATATTGATGATTTTTGTGATGAAATTTATTTTTTGGCTTTAAACAATAATACATAGTTTTGGCACAACACACTAGGTCATACTAGTATGAAACTAATTTTATAAATTATAACTAAGGAACTCATAAGAAGAATACCTAGCATTAAATTTGTCAAAAATAAAGTTTATGATGCATGCTAACTAGGTAAATAAATAAAAATTAGCTTTAAATCTAAAAATCAACTAATACCTCTAGACCACTACAATTAATCTCGATAGATTTCTTTAGACCAATTGATATCACAAGTCTAGGAGGTAGTAAATATACTTTTATAATAGTTGATGATTATAATAGATATACTTGGACATACTTCTTGATACATAAAAGTAATCGCTTTAAATATTTTTTAAAATTTTATAAACTAGTTCAAAATAAAAAGGGTTTTATGATTTCTTCTATTCATAGTGATCATTGTGGTGAATTTATAAACTATAATTTTCAAGATTTTTTTGAGTTAAATGGATATGACCATAATTTCTCTATTTCAAGAAACCCAAAATAAAATAAAGTTGTTGAGAGAAAAAATAGGACTTTACAAGAAATGACAAGAACAATGCTTAATGAACATAACCCACCCAAATATTTTTGGGCCAAATCCATTAACATGGCATGCTATGTCATAAATAAGATTCTCATAACACCATTACTTTCTAAAACTCCTTATGAATTGTGGAACAATAAAAAACCCAACATTTCATATTTTAAAGTTTTTGATTATAAATATTTTATTTTAAATAAAAAGAATGCCTTAGAAAAAATTAATATAAAATTTGATGAAAGTATTTTTCTTAGATATCCTTCTATTTCTAAAACTTTTTATTTCTTTAATAAAAGAACTTTGGTTGTAGAGGAATCTATTCATGTTGTTTTTAATGAGATTCCCAAATTTTTAAAAAATAATTTTGATGATGATTTTGATTTTGATACTTTAAATTTGAATAAAAATTCATCTCTCCCGAGTAACTTGGATGTATCTACTTCCAAAGAATCCTTACCTAAGGAATGAAAGTACGTAGATACTCATTCTAAGGAACCAATTATTAGAGATACATTAAAAAGTCTTCAAACTTGTTCTTTATTTAAAAATTCTTGTGCTAATGCTACTTTTTTTATTTCAAATTGAACTAAAATATATTGATGATGCTCTAAAAGATGATTCATGAGATTTTGTAATGCATGAGGAGTTAAATCAATTTGAGAGAAATGAGGTATGGAAGCTTGTTCCTAAACCTAGTGATCGTTTTATAATTGACACTAAATGGGTATTTAGAAACAAGTAAGATGAACTTGGTATCGTGGTTCAAAATAAGGCTAAATTAGTAGCTAAAGGTTTCAATCAAGAAAAATGTATCGATTATGAAGAAATCTTCGCTCCTATGGCAAGATTTGAAGCCATAAGGATTCTCCTTGCCTATGTATGTTGTAATAATTTTAAGTTATTTTAAATAGATGTTAAAAGTATTTTTCTTAATGGCTTTATTTTTGAAGAAGTTTATGTTAAACAATCATCCAGATTTGAGAATAATGTTTTTCCTAATCATGTTTTTAAATTATCTAAGGTTCTTTAGGGCTTGGTATGGGAGACTTAGTTCATTTCTTATTAAGAATGATTTTTTGAAAGACAAGATTGATTCCACATTATTTATTAAATATTTTAAAAATAATTTTTTTATTATTCAAATTTATGTCGATGATATCTTTTCGGTTCTTTAAATGAGTCTTAAGGTAAAACTTTTACCAAAAGTATGAGACAAGAATTTGAAATAAGTTTAATGAGTGAATTAACTTTTTTTTCTTATGATTATAAATTAAACTTAGCGATGGAACTTTTGTTAGTCAAACTAAGTATACTTTAGATCTATTAAAATAATTTAATATGGATAGTGCTAAGGCTATTAATACACTAATGAGCACCTCTATAAAATTAGATATGGACATTGATGGAGAATGTTTTGATCAAAAAACTTATAGGGGTATGATAGGTAATTTGCTATACCTTACGGCAACTAGAACTGATATTATATTTAGTATTGGACTTTGTGCTAGATTTTAATCTAATCCTAAGTAATCTCACTTTAAAACTGTTAAAAAGATTTTTAGATACCTAAAAGGAACTCTTAATCAAGGATTATAGTATCCAAAATTTAAAAATTTTAAATTAATTACTTATGCTGATGCTAATTTTACTAGATGTAGAATAGATAGAAAAAGCACATCTGGAACATATCAACTTTTAGGTCATTCACTTGTTTCTTGGTCTTCTAAGAAACAAAATTCTATTGCATTATCTATAACCGAGGTTGAATATGTAACAGTAAGTGCATATTGTGCACAAGTTATTTGGATGAAAAATACTTTAGAAGATTATAAAATTTACTTAAAAACATCCCTATAAAATACGATAATACTGGTGTAATATGTTTAACAAAGAATCTTATTCAATACTCTAAAACTAAACATATTGATATTAGACATCATTTTATTAGAGATCATATTAATAATCATGATATATCTTTAGATTTTATTGATATAAAATATCAATTAATAGATATTTTTATAAAACTATTGAATAAGAAACAATTTGATTTTATTAGAAGAGAATTAGACATGTTAAATTTTTTAGATGCATGAATTATTCTTATAAATTTTTTGGATTATTATCTTGATTTATCGACTTTCAAGTTTTCTTTTTGAATTAAGAAATGACTCATGATCTTTCGGTATTCTTGACTTGAGTCTTCTTTTTTAATTAAGATTATTTCATATGATTCTCTTTTCTCACTATTTACAAAAGAAGACTTGTCAAAATGATTTATAATATTTTGGATTTATGAGTTGATCTTTCATTCATTCATGTGATGATTGAAATTTTTACAACATTGAATTCTTCTTCTCTTCTTCTTTCTTTTTTTGTATAATGACAATAGGGAGAAAAAGCAAAAGTGCTAGTTTGCATATCTCAAGAGGACCAAAAGTATTAGCTTGCACATTTAAAAAAAAAACTTGCTAGCTTGTATTTTTTAAAGTGATGTAAAACATGCTAGCTTGCATGTTATAAAATACTGTAAAAACTTGCTAATTTACTAGCTTGCATTCCTTTTTAAAAATTTGTTAGTTGTACTTTTTTCTTCTTTGTTGATGACAAAGGAGGAGAAGTAATAATGTAATGATGTTTTTAAAATGTTAAAAGTTTTGGTATCTTGATGATTTTATATTTTAAAATTATACGTGATAATTTGAAGTAATGATGGTTTGAAAATGTTAATATTTTGGTATCATGCATATTATGCCTAGAGTAATGATGATTTAATATTTTAAAATTATGTATAATGATTTGGAATTATGTATGTAACACTTTAATTTATGATAATGATGTAAGTAATGTTTATGTGATATAATATGTTACATATGATCATAATTAAAATTGTTTCAACTTGGATTAGAAAGTTATCATTTATTTAAATTCAAGCTTATCTCAATATGACATAGAGATCGGGAGAGTTTAGTTTAAACTTTACCATTAATTGGTTGTCATCATAAAAAATGAAGAGATTGTTAAATCCTAGATTTTGATGATAAAATCAATTGATGAATTTACGATCTAATATATATTTTAAGAAAAGTGATGTAGAACTAACTTTGAAAAGAAAATTGCAAAACATTTAAAGCAAGAAGAATCAAATGTTGGGTCGGAGTCAAAGATCAAGTATCGGGCCAAAAGAATTGGACGTTGTGCTAAGATCTGATGTTGTGGGAGTTAACATACAGATGGATCGGGTAATACGCCAAAGGTTTGGATGATATGCCAGAAGTTTGTCGGGAGTTTCGATAAACCAATTAAATGCCAAACAACTTAGATTCTTGTCTTGTAATTGTTTAGGTCTTAATTATCGTAGTAAATCTTAAATTGAGTTAGGTTTGAGTGTAAACCTACTAACTCAATTATAGGCTAATTTGGTCTGAATTAGGATTGAATTGAGCTTTTTAGTTGGCACATTTAGTGACCTATAGTTGGGTCAGGCAGTGGCATCACTAAATGCTCGATCTCCCAAGCATTGATTTGGTGGTGGTACGACCCAAACATAGTCTTCTAGGTTGTATTAGGTGATCAGACCACTCAGACTGGCGATAGTACCGCTAGTGTAGGGGTGCCAATCGGTAGTCCTACCTAATCCTGGTGGTAATACCACTAGTACCCCAAAACCCAAGATGAAACCTTTTTTGGGGCCTATATATACCCCACTCACCCCTGCTCGGTTTATAGAAGAATTGTGAACAAAAGCTTGTGACTCTAAGTGAGAAAACTCTATTGTAATCTTTTGAGAGTTCCCCTCATCTTTTTTAAAAGCTTAGAATTTTGTCTAAGTACGAGACTTGTAGAGATTCTCTCCTAAACCTATGGAAAGGAGAAAGAGTTGTAAAAGGGTAGTTAATCTTCATATATTAAAAGAAGATTGTCAGTGAAAACCGATAGCCTCAACAAAGAGTAATCGAGAGTAGATGTAGGTCACAACGACCGAACCACTATAAATCTAGTGTGCTTTTCCTTTATTGCTTATTGATCTTGTTACTCACTCCACTTTACACTTATTTTAAGTCAAAGTTTTCGATAGCACTAATTCACACACCCCCCCCCCTCATAGTGTCATTCATGATCTTAACATATATTTCCATCATATATCCTAAGTAAAATTATAGTTTTACCCTTTAGAAATTAAAATTTTTTGACTTGTGCCTTAAATAATAAAATTAACTAATTTGATTTATTTTAATCAAATATTTTGATCGGACTTATCATGATTGTATTTTAACTACTTGATTAGATTTAAATTCGATTAAATAAGTTTTGATCAAATTTTAATTTTGATCAACTTTAATTTTTAACTATTTTAATTAGGCTAATGTTTAGCCTAATTTTGGGCTTGCCTAATTAAATAGGATTGACTAGTTTAATTTAGGGTCTATAAAAAAAATTAAAAAATATATAAATTATAATTTTCTTTTATAGTTTTTTGATATGACATATTAATAAAATTTTACATATGATAATTATATTCAAATTAGTGTTTTTTGGATATCTATATAGTTATTAATATAATATATTTAAAATTATGAAATAATATTTATTTTTTAAATAAAAGTATAATTTATATTTTATCTTGATTATAGTATTCATATGAGTTTTTCTTTATACTGATTAATATTTGATAATTATTATGAATTTTATTTTATTATTGAAGTACTTCGACATAAATTGGACTCAAAAAATTAGTGAATATTATTCATAGTTTATATTCCTAAGTTTTATATGATTGGTAGCTGTTAAAGTGGTTTTGGATGATAAACATTTCGAATGTAAATTATAATAAATATTTTATCATTTATAAGATATTTTAAATTATATTTTATATTATTGTATTTGTCTTCTAGCGATCAAGATAGGCTAGACTAATAACTTATAAAATTTTATTAAAGAATTAGTTTTAAATGATATTAATAAAATAATATTCATAATCATATACATAATTATGAGATTTAGATAATTTCAAAGGAGAATCCACTTTTAATAATTATATGATAGAGTAGGATGATAATATTTTATATATCCTTTTCATTTATAGTTATATACTCAAAGAAAACAATACAATTCTATACGAATAGTATCAATCCTTTATAAATAATTTTATTTGAATAATAGATATGTTAATATTTCATCTAGAGGTGAAATAGAGATGACACTAGTAGTTTAATATTTATTAAAATTTAAAATATTAATATCACTTTATTTTATTATAATAGTACTTCATTATATTTTTATAAATATTCATATTTTTAGATTAAATTATTATAAATAATTTGAGCATATGTAATTTATATTGAGTGTGTTAGACTTTGATTAGACTAGTTAAAAGAATCATAGACATGAATGTTAAAAATTCCATGGAACAAATAATTAATATAAATAATTAAAAAATATCTAAAAGATTCAATTTTATGATAATTACTAATAATATTTAGACTTCATTATAACCTACAACTAGCATATTGGAACATTTAGAGATTAATTCAAATTTGTTGACAAGTCATTAGTTGACATTTTAATGAAACAATTAATTGAAATTCAATATGGCTAACGATGTTATAAGTTTAAAAACATTAGGTATGAATGCAGTTGAGTCATCTCTCGTATAATTTAATCTTAATTATATTTCTTCTTAATTTGACTTATTTAAATTTTATTATAATAAAATTAAGGATAAATAAAACTTAAATAAGTTAATTAGTATATATGTTTAGGAAGAACTAAGATTAAAGTACAGAAGACTCAAAATATTTTGGGTATTACTATAGGAGCGAGTAAGAATAAAAAAATATTGAAGTGTAAATTACTTAAGTTTATAAATACTATATAAACTCATAAAAGAAAAAATCTTTGCAATAAAGTACTACTTCTACGATAAGAAAAGTCATATAGAGAAAGACTCTATAGTTTGGTTTGAAGAGAAATATATAAATTTGACTTATATATATTTTAAATCAAATATTATAGAAGTTCTTTTCTAGCATGAAACATTCATCATCCAAGGAATAATTTTGAAGTGAAAGTAATAATAGTTAATATTGTTAAGATCAATACGACACTAAGAGGGAGGGGTTTGAATTAGTGTAGCGATAAACATTATTTTGATTTGGAAGATTTCGTTCAACAAAATCGTTTCGACAAAGCCCGTATCAGAAAGTGATAAAAGTAATGACTTAGAGTAAATTTAAAGTATAGAGTGCAACTAAATAATGAAAGAAAATAGTAAGGAAAGAACATACTAAATTTATAGTGGTTTGGTCATTGTGACCTATGTCTACTCCCGATTCCTCCTCTATCAAGGTCACCGGCGTCCACTAATGGTTTTCCTTCAATAGGCGAAGACCAACCACTTCTTACAAAGCTTTCTATTTTTCATGGGTTTAGGAGACAACCCTTACAAGCCTCACACCTCTTCTCGAATTATTACAAAGCTAAAGAAAGAGGAGGACTCTTAGCACTTTTATAATACTTTTACACCTCAACATTTAATGATTTTTTCATACTTTGTTGCTCTTTTATTGCCCTTTTCATGCAAAAAAGAAGTGGGGTATTTATAGGCCCCAAAGGTTTAATTGGGGCTAAAAATTATCTCATCTTGGATTTTCAAGGTACTGATGGTACCACCACTAGTACTAGGCGGTACCACAGCTTAACACTCTGATACTTGGGGGTACCACCACCTAGTCTAGTGATACTATTGCCTAACAGAGCCTTGGAGACCAAGTTCTGATGGTACCACTGCTTGATAGGGCGGTACCACCACCCAGACCACTTAGAAGGCTGAGCCTCAAGTAGTTCCACCTCCCACTCTGGGCGGTGCCACCGCCTGATTGGCCCTTAACTGAGTTAGTGGGATTATCTCTCAATCATAACTCAATCTAAGTTCTAACTATGATAATTAAGGTATTAACTAAGCAATCTTTGTTTGGTATGTCAATCGTTGTTCCGGCAAAGTCTCGACGAACTTTCAATGAACTTTCAATCGCTTTTGACGAACTCCTGATGAACTCTTAGCGAACTCCTAACGAACTCTTGATGAACTCCCGATGAACTCTCGGCGAGCTTTTGGCGAACTCCCGATGAATTCTTGGTGAACTCCTAATGAATTCTTGGCAAACTCTTGATGACTTCTCAGCGAGCTCCCGACAAACTCTCGATGAGCTTCCGGCATATCGTTCGAATCTTTATCACATCATCCGATCTTTGATTCCGACCCAACATCTGCTTTATACCTTATTCATTATCATAGTTAATCTTATAACACTTATCTCAATATATGGATTATATTAATAATTTATTAATTGATTTCATCATCAAAATCTGAGATTCAATAATTTCTCACTTTTTGATGATGACAACCAATTGATAACGGAGTTAACCTTAACTCCCCCTATCTATATGCCATATTAAGATAAGCAAACTTGAATTCAATAGGAATCATGATCTTTGAATTCAAGTGAAACAATTTTGATCACAAGGATCGAATGTAATATATCAAATCAAAATTTCATATGTTTGTGTATCAGTATAGTTTCAAATTAAAACATACACAATTTTAAAACCTTATATTTCATTCTCACTTCATGCATGATACAAAAAATAAATTAATCATCACTGTGGGCATATCATATATGTTACTAAAGCATTCATGATACATCATTTTGGGTATAACATTCATGATACTAAGACATTAAAATTTTTAAGCATTTATTACTTCATGCATTAAATCAATATTTTGATTATGATACCAAACATTCATCATTTCTCACCCTTTGTTATCAACAAAAAGGAGAATCATTCAACAATGCAAGCGTTTTAAACTATTCAAGTAAGTTTTACATCAATTTATCCAAGCTAGTAAAAATGAGAAGTTAAGCAAAAACTTTGCTTGATAACTGCTTTTGCTTTTTGAAATGGGCAAGGTAGTATTTTTGCTTTAGATGTGCAAGAACTTTTTGGTTCTTCTCGAGATGTGTAAGTTTCTTTCTTCTTTGTCATAAAAATAAAAATAATGGGAAAAAGAGTAAGGGAGGAATTCATTCTCCATGAAAAATCAAAAACCAAATTCATGAAAGTTAAGTTTCATTGAATCAAGTTTCTACTATAGCAAAGAGAGAGGATTCATCATAAAGGATCAAGATGTCCATACCAAAAAAAAAAAAAATCAAATCCTTATTCTTGCAAATGATCATCACATACTAAAAGTCCATGGATAAAAATTATTCTTTCGTGAGTAGAGTGAAGAAGAATTCATAGGGAAAGATCATTAAATGAATGATAAAAAATCCATAAATTAAGGCTCTTATCTTACAAATTGGAAGAGGAATGATTCATATGAGACGATCTTGATTTAAAAGAAAATTTCAAGTTATCAAAAACTGAAAAATCTAAAAAATGTATCAATGAATTCATGCATTCAAAAGATTTAACATGCTTAATTCTTAGAGCGTTGCATGCATTATAACATCATCAAGAAGTGCATCATAATATTGAAAAGCACATAACATCAAAAGGTACTATTAAGTTTTCTCTTTCATTAATCAAAAAGAGAGGAGAAATATACAAGCTATTCAGTTGGTGGTAAATTAAAATACCTAAACAGAATGTCAAGTTATCGATGAATTTGCTACATCTCGGTTAAGATTTGATATTGACGTAGTTCAATTCAATCTAGTCAAGTCATTATGGAATCATCGGATGAGGAGGGTGCTAGCTCTATTGAAAATGATGCTTAAAGAGACTAGTATGAGGAGATTGACTTTCCCTATATATTGGTATTTCTGGTTCTAGTTTAGGTGGGGGAGGTTCAGTCCTCCTGAGTAATCTAGTCAAAATTTTATTTCTTACGATGCATCTTAATCTCTTTAATAAGCTTCTATTGATGACATTGAATCGATCTAGTTTTAAGATTTGTTCATAGGGTGGAATAACTATGTTATGTGCATGTATTAGTCTAATAATTAAATTGTCATATGGAAGCATCATATCTTTTGTTGAGAGTTCAATCATATTTTGTTGTATCAGATATCCAATACAGTTATCGTGTCCTACCATAATCCAATATATTGTTCCTAATTCTATTTGACTAACTTCATCATAATAGTATTGTTTTGAAAGTATGATACTTATCATGATATGAAGAAGTAATTTTGTACTGAAGGGTAGCAAATATTCATAACTTTTTGGAACGATAGACAAATTTGGATTACCAAAGATAGTGTCTAATGACTCAGAATATACCCCAAGTGATTCAATGTTTCATTATCCAGTAGCAACATCTTCTTTTTTCAGGAATTCCTATAAGATTGTAAATTACACTATCCAAAATGAGATGTGATGCCCTAAGAGATAAATGGACACCCTATCGTTTTCATCCACATGCAAGTTGTTGTAAAACAAATGAACAAATCTAGAATAAATGGGTTTACTTATTTGAAGGATTGGAAGGACATCTAAGTTAGTAAATCATTAAATTTATTCTAAATTACTCAATTATTCTAGATCTACATATTTTTCCTTATATACACTTCTATATTCAAATGTTGAGAATTTAAGAGCATGTTAAGGGGAATCAAACAGTATGGAATCATATGTTTCATCTAATCTCCTCTTTCCTTTATCTCTTGAGAATCTTCTAAATGCCATGAGACTACATATATTATCAATGAGAAAACTACACATAAGAAGCAAGATATATTAATGAATTGAGAGAAAGGTTTTGAGGATTACTCTTATAGTGATCTATTGGAGAGTTGAGATTGATCCTTAGATTTGTAAAAGAGAAGGATTTTCTTGGGTTTTTAGAGGAAGAGCAAGGAGAATGAGAAGTGGAGAAGGGTTTAGAGGTGTGGAGGAGAGGTGGAGGATGGTTTTGAGGCAGTTCTACCATCAGCCCTAAAAGCCCTTTTATAGGGCAAGTTTCGTGTGGTGGTACCACTAGTTGAGCAGTGCTACCACCTATGGGCAGTGTGCTCTAATGGTGCCACCACCAGTCTAGTGATGCTACCGCTGGTGCACTCCCTTCAGCCTATTTTCAAGCTACAATTCTATCTTTCAACTATTTAAGCTTCAACTTTCAACCTAGCAACCATATTTAGCATTCTATTAGTGCTATTTAATATTTAAGTCAATATTCAATGATATTCAAGCTAATGTTTAAGCGAATGATACTAATCCTATATTTAGCATTCAAGTCATCACTTTGTGCTTAATGAAAGTGCAAGCTTCATAGTACTTTTGAAATATGCAGGCCAATAATTTTCTATCCATGTACATAATATAAGACACATAAATCATAAATACAAGAAACTTTATAATTCAATTCAAGTCATAGACATCAAGGAATCTAGTTATATATCATAGTTTATTTAGATAACTCCTTTCCTTAGTCAATGTAGAGAGAATCGTAGGAGAATAGTTAACGAAAAACTTAAAGATAAATGAGGTGAAAGGATCAAGATTTGTTTAGATAAATATCATCGAGAGTCAAGAAAATTAATTCAAGTCATAAATACCGACATATCATCTAATAAAATCCAAAGTTATCATCACTTTTTGAGAAATCAAATGAAAGTAATGTAGATAGTTTCCTATAAGATTAAATATAGCTAAGGTTCTTTTGCTTTAATATATTCTAGTATTTCATACAAAAAATAATGCATCATTATTAAAGATCGAAAAACACTATATAGACCATCTTTAATCAAAAGGTTTATCAAGAATCCTCAAGTTTAAATCATTTTGGTTCAAATAATCTTTCCTTATTATTGTTGTTTTAGCTAGTGAGCTTGAAAGATGAATTGGATTTTTGATTATGTGCCTTGATCATCAAGGTACCATCTCTTGCTCTTAGCTTGCGATTATAGACATAACTACAAGAAATGTGGTTTTCTTTTAGGTTCTCATTTAACCTTAGGTGTCTTAATCATTTTGTATTAAGTCATTTATGATTACTATAGGGACCCAAATTAACTTATGTGGACTATACCTCTTAAATGGATATATATTTATGAGCATAATATCCAATTTTGTAACAAAAGTTACATTTGTTTTAGGGTGAAACATGCAAAGTTGGGCCTTTAACAAAGATAGTTGGCTTTTGATGAGTGTTACTCATAAAATCGATTCCATCTCTTCTATGAACATGATCCTTTTTTGCTAGAATCATATTTAAGGATTTACTTCCTATTTCAAATTTTTCTAAGGTTTTATATAGTAGCAAAATTTTCTTTTTAAGTATCTCTAATTCTTCACATGTTATACGAGGAGGCAATATTTCATTATCATGCTTAATATTTAAACTATTGAATTCACTAACAAGAGTTATATGCTTATTTTTTAATAATTTATACTTTTTACTAACTATTTTACATTCATCAAATAAATCATAAAAAAATATTCAACAATTCAGTAAAGGATAAATGGGCTTCGATCAAGTTACTTACCTCGTTGCTAAGTGCCATTAAAGCGTAGTTAGCAACTTCCTTGTTGTGTGGCTCCTCGTATTCGAATGTGCTTAAATCGTCCCAAGTAGCTTTTAGTACTTTCTTTTTTTTCGGTCGCTTCTTCTTCACTTGGAGACATTCACTTTTAAAGTGCCCCAGCTTCTTGCATTCATAGCAAATCACTTGGTTCTTTCTAGGTTCATTTTTATATTTAATGTCATGTTTAGTTTTGTTCCTTTTTATGATTTTTTTAATTTTTCTTGTTAGAAGTGTCAAGTTATCATCATCATCATCATCACTTGGTTTTCTCTCAAGTGGTCTTCTTAAGTTCTAAGTGTCAAATCATTCCTGTTCTTTGGAAGGTTGTTCTCAAGTTCTTCATGTGCATTGCATGCCATTTTATAGGTTATCAAAGACCCGATAAGTTCTTCGAGTGGAAAGTTATTCAAGTCCTTGGCTTCTTAAATTACGATTACTTTAGGATCCCAACTCTTTGGAAGGGATCTTAATATCTTATTAACAAGTTCAAAATTAGAAAAAAATTTACCAAGTGCTTTTAGACTATTGACAACATCCGTAAATCAGGTGTATATGTCTCCATAGGTCTCACTTGGCTTCATGCAAAATAATTCATAACTATGAACTAAAAGATTGATTTTTGACTCCTCAACTCTACTCGTACCTTCGCATGTGATTTCAAGTGTATGCGAAATGTCATAAGCCTTTTCGCAAATAGAAATTTGATTGAATTCATTTTTATCCAAAGTACAAAATAAAACATTCATAGCTTTGGTGTTCAAAGAGAAAATCTTCTTCTCCAAATCATTCTAATCATTCATTGGAAGAGAAGACTTTTAAAATCTATTTTCAATGATATTTCATAACTTAAAATCTATAGAAATCAAGAAAATTCTTATTCTAATTTTTCAGTAAGTGTAGTCCATTCTATTGAATATAGGAGGACGTATGAAAGAATGACCCTCATGATTACCAACAAAAACTATCTCTCTTGGGTTTTAAACCAAATCAAGAGTAACCTTGCTTTGATACCAATTATTAAGATCAACACAACACTATGAGGAGAGGTGAATTATAGTAAAGCCCGTATCGAAAAGTGATGAAAGTAATGACTTATAGTAAATGTAAAGTGTAAAGTGTAGCTAAGTAATGAAAGAAAGCAGTAAGGAAAGAACATATTGGATTTATAGTAGTTCGGTCATTGTGACCTATATCCACTCCCGATTCCTTCTCCATTAAGGTTACCAGCGTCCACTAATGGTCTTCATTCAATAGGCAAAGACTAACTACCTTCTTACAAAGCTTTTTCCTTTTCACGGGTTTAGGAGACAACTCTTATAAGCCTTACACCTCTTCTCGAATGATTACAAAGCTGAAGAAAGAGGAGGAGGACTCTTAGCACTTTTATAATACTTTTATACCTCAACACTTAACGATTTTTTCATATTTTGTTGCTCTTTTGTTGCCCTTTTAATATAGAAAGGAGTGACCCCAAAGGTTTCAGAATTGGAGCCAAAAAGTGTATCATCCTGGATTTCTATGGTACTGACGGTACCACCGCTTGATACTCTAAATTGGGCAATACCACCACCTAGTCTGACGGTACTACTTCTTAACAAAGTCTCGGAGACTGGGCTCTAGCAGTACCACCGCCCAGTCCACCTGGAAGGTTGAGCCTTAGGCGGTTCCACCGCCTACCCTAGGCGGTGCCACCGCTTGGCAAGGCTCCAAGTGGCCGAGTGGGCCTTCCATCCGGCCCAACTCAGTCCTATTTTGGGCCCAGTTGGCCCATAATTGAGTTAGTGGGATTACTTCTCAATTCTAACTCAATCTAAGTTCTAACTATGATGATTAAAGCATTAACTAAGTAATCTTTGTCCAGTATGTCAATCATTCTTCCGGCGAAGTCTCGACGAACTTTTAGTGAACTTTCGACACACTTTTGGTGAACTCCTAATGAACTCTCACCGAGCTCCTGATGAACTCTCAACGAGCTTTTGGCAAACTCTCGACGAATTCTTGGCCAACTCCCAACAAATTCTTAGTGAACTCCCGATGACTTCTTGACGAGCTTTCGAGGAACTCTCGACGAACTCTTGATACGCTTCCGGCACATTGTTTGAATTTTTGTCATATCATCCAATCTTTCACTCCAGCCCAATATTTGCTTTATGCCTTATTCATTATCATAGTTAATCTTGTAACACTTATCTCAACATATGGATTAGATCAATAATTTATCAATTAATTTCATCATTAAAATTCGAGATTCAATAAGTACTTATTGTCTATGTCTAGAGAAGATTTATTTGATGGATATTAAAGATGTATGCTATATTTTTATAAATTTCGAAATTTAATTTATTTACCTAGAATTGTTAGGATATTATTTTTCTTGTACTGATTGTAAACTCAATATATTTATAATTCAATGAAAGTTAATTTTTAAATTTTATACGATAGTTTATATAAAATTAATATTAATCTTGAGTTTACAACGATCATGTAAATAAATATTAGAGTGAAACATAAATATTAGAGAGATATTTTATCATCTTTATAGAAAACATATTGAGGTATGACTATCTAATTCATGTAAGGTCTAATTTTGTTAATACATTTAGGTGTATATAAATGAAGTCAAAAGACACTTAGATAGAAAAATCAAAATTATTATATCTAAATTTTATGATAGTTATAATAAACATGATCATAATTTTGATTCTTTTGCTTTGATTTATAGAAAAGCAAAGTATTTATACTTAGAATGTTTTGCCAAATGTGTTATGACATAATGAGATTACTGAAAAATAAAATCATACTTATATATATATATATATATGTATATATATATATATATATGTATATATGTATATATGTATATATATATATATATGTATATATATATAAATATGTATATATATATATATATATGTATATATATATATATATATACATATGTATATATATATACATATATATATATATATATATGTATGTATATATATATATATATGTATGTATGTATATATATATATATATATATATATATATATATATATATATATGTATGTATATATATATATATATATATATATATATATATATATATGTATGTATATATATATATATATATATATATATATATGTATATATATATATATATATATATATATGTATATATATATATATATATATATATATGTATATATATATATATATATATATATATATATATATGTATATATATATATATATATATATATATATATATATGTATATATATATATATATATATATATATATATATATGTATATATATGTATATATACATACATACATATATATATATATATATATATATATATATATATATATGTATATATATATGGTTAGAAGCATGATAAATTATTTTATACTTGAATTATCTTAAATAAGTTCCTACTAAGTTAATTCTATAAATTTCTTTTGAGTTATGGACCGATAAGAAACCTAACTTGAGACATTTACATATTTAGAATTATTTTAAAGAAAGAGTCTTCTATTCATATGAAAGGAATTTAGATTCAAGGATTATTTATGAGTTTTTGTTATTTATCTAAAAAAATTCAAAGACATATATATTTTATTACCCTAATTATAATATAAGGATAGTTATATCTAATAATGTAGGATTCCTAGAAAATAGCAAATTAGTGAGTGAAAATCTCAGAATTTAATTTTTATATTAAGAAAATATAGGTTAATATTCTTTATTATATTACATTCAAGAGATTATTGTTCCTCACATCACTCAAAGAATTGATAAAGCTGAATAACAAGATAAAATTGATAAACTCTCATATAATATTAATATCGTTATTGATGAGCTTATAGAATAATTGTAATTGATAATTTTGAAAATATCTTAAAGAGAAAGAAGTTGTGTCATTTCTAATTGTTATATGATATATCTATAAGAATTAAATTATGATATAGAAATAAAAAGAACCTCTTATCAGTTTTATAAGACATGAAAAGTAATGATTTTAAATTTTGATTTAATACGCTGAAAGTGTCGAGTCCAACCCATATGTGGGTTTGGACTAGATGATTTAGGCATTGAGCCCAAATCTGATTTGTTAAAAAAAGAAAATAAGAAAAAAGTGGCTGCATGACGTGAGGAGGGTAGAGAAGGTGTGTGTGCAGCGAATAGTGGCGGAGAAATAGAGAGAGAGAGAAAGGGAGAGAAAAAGTTAAGGTTTTTGAGGCTTTTGCTAGATAATCGAGCAACTAAATTTCGTTTTGATTCAAATTTTATGTGAAGAATCTTTACAACAAGCTCTATAATCTTAACGGTATCGATATGTAGTTTATCCTCTCTAAGGTATTTTCTTGCTATACCCACTTTGTGAGACTTAAAATTTTGATTTCATGAAATTCATCTTTGATAATGATGATTTATCCTCTTGTTATTCTAAATAAGATTTATCATAAACATATTATCATTATTTGTGATAGTGGAAGTTTGATGTGGACTACGGTTCCGCGGTTTTTCTCGTATTAGGTTTTTCATGTAAAAAATTCAGTATCTCACTTTGTGACTATTTATTGTTCTACTATTTATGCTGCTTTGGTTAATATTTATTTTTGATAACAAGTTGATATTTTGATGAGGAACCCATTTTGATACACAAAGAGGGGAAAGAATTATTCTGCTATTATAGTTTTTCCCAATAAGTGATATTAAAGCCAGGTTTTTTGGTGCTAGTTTTTTTTCTTGTGTGATTGAAATGGAAAAGTCAAATGGTATGATTAAATTGAACTCGTCAAATTATTCTACTTGGAGGCATATGATAGAAGATTTGTTCTATTATAAAGATTTGTATAAGCCCATTAAAGTTAAAGATAAACCTTCTACTACGGAAGACGAGGAATGAGAGGTTCAACGTAGAAAAACTATTACCTATATTAGAAGATGGATGAATATAAATTTGCATGAGCATATTTCTGATGAAACCAGAGCTGAAGTTGTTTGGAAAAAGATAGAAAACCTCTTTGCGAAAAAATAGTGAAAATTAAAATATCACTCCTCAGAAGGCTTGTAAATTTGAAGTATAAAAATGATGGTAATATTATCGAGCACATAAGTCTATTTTAGAGTCTTGCAAATAAGTTGGTTGCTATAAAAATAAATATAGATTATGATATGCAAAGATTATTACTTCTCAGCTCTTTACCAAAAAGTTGGGAAACATATATGGTGATAATTTGTAACTCAACGTTAAAGGGGACTCTAACTATAGATATGATTAAAGATAATTTGCTAAATAAAGATGCCAGAAGGAAAGAATAGGGAGAATCTTTTTCTAGTGCATTTGTTATTGAAAAACAAGAAAGACATAGAAGACATCATAGAAGACATACATATATATATATATATGTATATATATATATATATATATATATATATATATATATATATATATGTATATATACATACATATATATATATATATATATATGTATGTATATATATATATATATATATATATGTATGTATATATATATATATATGTATGTATATATATATATATATATATATATATATATATATATGTATATATATATATATATATGTATATATATATATATATATGTATATATATATATATATATATATATATATATATATGTATGTATGTATATATATATATATATATATATATATATAAATATATGTATATATATATATATATACATACATACATATATATATATATATATATATATATATATATATATATATATATATATATATATATATACATATATATATATATACATATATATATATATATATATATATATATATATATATATGTGTATATATATATGGTTAGAAGCATGATAAATTATTTTATACTTGAATTATCTTAAATAAGTTCCTACTAAGTTAATTCTATAAATTTCTTTTGAGTTATGGACCGATAAGAAACCTAACTTGAGACATTTACATATTTAGAATTATTTTAAAGAAAGAGTCTTCTATTCATATGAAAGGAATTTAGATTCAAGGATTATTTATGAGTTTTTGTTATTTATCTAAAAAAATTCAAAGACATATATATTTTATTACCCTAATTATAATATAAGGATAGTTATATCTAATAATGTAGGATTCCTAGAAAATAGCAAATTAGTGAGTGAAAATCTCAGAATTTAATTTTTATATTAAGAAAATATAGGTTAATATTCTTTATTATATTATATTCAAGAGATTATTGTTCCTCACATCACTCAAAGAATTGATAAAGCTGAATAACAAGATAAAATTGATAAACTCTCATATAATATTAATATCGTTATTGATGAGCTTATAGAATAATTGTAATTGATAATTTTGAAAATATCTTAAAAGAAAGAAGTTGTGTCATTTCTAATTGTTATATGATATATCTATAAGAATTAAATTATGATATAGAAATAAAAAGAACCTCTTATCAGTTTTATAAGACATGAAAAGTAATGATTTTAAATTTTGATTTAATACGCTGAAAGTGTCGAGTCCAACCCATATGTGGGTTTGGACTAGATGATTTAGGCATTGAGCCCAAATCTGATTTGTTAAAAAAAGAAAATAAGAAAAAAGTGGCTGCATGACGTGAGGAGGGTAGAGAAGGTGTGTGCAGCGAATAGTGGCGGAGAAAGAGAGAGAGAGAAAGGGAGAGAAAAAGTTAAGGTTTTTGAGGCTTTTGCTAGATAATCGAGCAACTAAATTTCGTTTTGACTCAAATTTTATGTGAAGAATCTTTACAACAAGCTCTATAATCTTAACGGTATCGATATGTAGTTTATCCTCTCTAAGGTATTTTCTTGCTATACCCACTTTGTGAGACTTAAAATTTTGATTTTATGAAATTCATCTTTGATAATGATGATTTATCCTCTTGTTATTCTAAATAAGATTTATCATAAACATATTATCATTATTTGTGATAGTGGAAGTTTGATGTGGACTACGGTTCCGCGGTTTTTCTCGTATTAGGTTTTTCATGTAAAAATTTCAGTATCTCACTTTGTGACTATTTATTGTTCTACTATTTATGCTGCTTTGGTTAATATTTATTTTTGATAACAAGTTGATATTTTGATGAGGAACCCATTTTGATACACAAAGAGGGGAAAGAATTATTCTGCTATTATAGTTTTTCCCAATAAGTGATATTAAAGCCAGGTTTTTTGGTGCTAGTTTTTTTTCTTGTGTGATTGAAATGGAAAAGTCAAATGGTATGATTAAATTGAACTCGTCAAATTATTCTACTTGGAGGCATATGATAGAAGATTTGCTCTATTATAAAGATTTGTATAAGCCCATTAAAGTTAAAGATAAACCTTCTACTACGGAAGATGAGGAATGAGAGGTTCAACGTAGAAAAACTATTACCTATATTAGAAGATGGATGAATATAAATTTGCATGAGCATATTTCTGATGAAACCAGAGCTGAAGTTGTTTGGAAAAAGATAGAACACCTCTTTGCGAAAAAATAGTGAAAATTAAAATATCTCTCCTCAGAAGGCTTGTAAATTTGAAGTATAAAAATGATGGTAATATTGTCGAGCACATAAGTCTATTTTAGAGTCTTGCAAATAAGTTGGTTGCTATAAAAATAAATATAGATGATGATATGCAAAGATTATTACTTCTCAGCTCTTTACCAAAAAGTTGGGAAACATATATGGTGATAATTTGTAACTCAACGTTAAAGGGGACTCTAACTATAGATATGATTAAAGATAATTTGCTAAATAAAGATGCCAGAAGGAAGGAATAGGGAGAATCTTTTTCTAGTGCATTTGTTATTGAAAAACAAGAAAGACATAGAAGACATCATAGTAGAAATCCAGATGATTATAAAGGAAGATTCATGTCTAGAAAAGATATAAAATGTTTCTACTATAATAGGCTAGGTCACATGAAGAAAGAGTGTAGGTTTTAGAAGCGAGAATAGAATGAAAGAAAGAAAAATAAGAAAGAAACCAATTCAGTTACTGTTGAAGGTGATATCATTATTGTTTGGGATGATGATTATGTTAGTCTTGTAGCTCAGGGCAATAACTGAATAATTAACTTTGGTGCTTTATTTGATGTTACTTCTCATAGTGATTTTTTAAATCTGACACTACTAGTGATTTTAGTAATGTCAAAATGGGAAACAGTGGTATATCTAAGATTGTGGGTATTGGAGATATTTACTTGGAGACTAGTATTAGGAGCAAATTGATACTCAAAGATGTTAAACATGTTTCAGATATTCGTCTTAACTTGATATCTATATGTAGACTTGATGATGAGAGATTTACACATTATTTTGGTGAAAGTAAATAGAAACTCACTAAATATTCTCTAATTATGGTGAGAGGAAATAAACTAAACTCTTTTTATGTCATGGAAGTTAAGCTACATAAAGGATAGATTAATGTAATTTAGAAAGGTGAAAGTATCAATCTTTGGTACAAGAGGCTTAGTCATATCAACAAGAAGGGACTTCAAACTCTTGCTAGAAAGTAGTTATTACCAGACTTAGAAGGTAATCTCTTAAATCTTGTGATCATTGCTTAGTTAAAAAATCACATAGAGTTGCCTTTTATACATATCCATCATCTAGAAGATCAAATGTTATTGATTTAATTCATACTGATATATGTATTATGTAAACTAGAACTCCTAGATGTACTCTTTATTTTGTTACTTTCATTAATGACCATTCTAGAAACGTTTGAGCTTTTGTTTCGAAATCTAAAGAGTAGGTACTCGATATTTTCAAAGAGTTTCATGTCAGTGTTAAAAGAGAAATTGGCAGAAAGCTAAAATGTGTTCGAGTAGATAATGGTGGCGAGTACAAGGGTAATTTTGAAAATTATTGCAAGTTCCATGGTATTAGACTTAAGAAAATAGTTCATAAAACTCATTAGCGGAACGGTATGGTAGAAAGGATGAACAAAACCATTGAAGAAATGATTAGGTGCATACTTTCCCATGCCAAGTTACCTAAGTCACTTTAGGGGAAGGCTATGAGAACTACAATTGACCTGATAAATCTTTCTCTATAAGTTCCTCTAAAAGGTGATGTTCCAAAAAGAGTATGGAAAGGAAAAAATATATCTTATAATCACTTGAGAGTCTTTAGGTGTAAAGTATTTGTTCATATTCCGAAAGATGAGAGGTCTAAGCTTGATAATAAGGCAAAAGTATATATCTTCTTGAGGTATGGTCATGAAGAGTTTGGGCACAGATTATGAGATCCAGTAAACAAGAAGATTATTAGAAATAGAGATGTTGTGTTTCTTGAAGACCAATTGTTTGATGATACTGATAATGTTGAGAAGCCAAAATCTTTGTTTATATTCCTTAGAGTTTGGGTCCAATTCCTTCACCTATAGTTCATAATGATCATAGGGAGATGAACAAGAAGATTGTGGTGAGAATGTCAATAATGATACTCCTATAGTTGATGATATTGAACCAACTGAACAAGCACCTCCACCACCAATTTAGATTCTATTGAGAAGATCCACAAAAGAGCGATAATCATCTACCAGATATCCTTCATATGAGTATGCTATACTTACTGACGGGGGAGAGCTAGAAATATACTAAGAAGCTATTCTATATGAGCATAAGAATAAGTGAGTTAAAACCATGCAAGAAGAAATAAAATCTTTGTTGAGAACCATATCTATGACTTAGTAAAAAATTTACATGGTGCAACCAAAAAGTTTCAAAGTCAAGGGAAAAAAAAAATCTGGTATGTAAGCTTAGGAAAAACTTATATGGAATTAAACAAGCACCTAGATAATGGTACAAGAAGTTTAATTCCTTTATGATGAGCCAAGGGTATAATAGAACCACATCTGATCATTGTGTATTTATAAAGAAATTTTTAGATGATGATTTCATTATTCTCCTACTATATATTAATGATATACTGATTGTTGGCCATGATGCTGATAAAATTGGAAAGCTTAAAAGAGAGCTAAGTCTTTTGCCATGAAAGACTTGTGATCGGTAAATTAAATACTTGACATAAAGATTTTTCGTGATAGAAAGAAAGAGAAAATTTGGCTATCTCAAGAGACCTACATTGAAAAAGTTCTTGAAAGATTCAACATGAGAAAAACTAAAACAGTTTGTTCTCCACTTGCAGGTCATTTCAAGCTTAGTTTAAAACAATATCTTCAAGTGAGAAAGAAAAAGAAGAAATGTCCAGAGTGCCTTACTCATTTGCAGTAGGTAGTTTGATGTATGCTATAGTTTATACTATGCCAAATATAGCTCATGCAATTGGAGTTATTAGTCGATTTCTCTCTAATCCTGATAAGGAATATTGGGTAGCAATGAAATAAATATTAAGATAACTAAGAGATACTTCTAAGTTGTGTTTATGTTTTAGCAGTGATAAACTTGTGCTAGAGAGATACACAGATGCAAACATGATAGGTGATATTGATTCTAAGTAGTCCAATTCGAGATTCTTGATGACATTTACAAGGGGAGAAGTCTCTTGACAGTTTAAGTTGCAGAATTGTGTTACTCTATTAACAACAGAAACAGAATATATATTAATTATTGAAGCTACAAGGAAGCTTTGTGGATGAAAAAATTTCTATAAGAATTGAGCTTGAAACAGAAAGGACTGTTTAATGTGACAATCAGAGTATTATTCATCTCTCCAAGAATTCAACATACTATTCTAGATCTAAGCATATTGATGTTAGATATCATTAGATTCGTGATGTGCTTGAGATAAAAGAATTACACTAGAAAAATATGCATGCCAATGAGAATGAATCAGATATGTTGATAAAATCTTTACCTAAAGAAAAGCTTGAAGCATGTAGGCGAAGAGCGAGCTTAGTACAACCTACCATATGAGCTGGATGGGGAGAATTGTTGAGTCCAGCTTATATATAGGTTTATACTAGATGATTTGAGCATTGAGCCACACCCACTTTGTGAGATCTAAAATTTTATTTTTATAAAATCCATCTTTGATGATGATGATATGTTAATATTGAGCCAAGATCCGTGTTCTTGATATTATTGTGATCCTTTGGTTATTATAGAGAAGATTTACTATAAACATGTTATCATTATTGGTGATAGTGGAAGTTTGAAATGGATCACAGTCCCATAATTTTTTCCGCATTAGGTTTTTTACCTAAAAATTTTAGTATCTCACCTTGTGACTGATTTATTATTCTACTATTTATACTACTTTGGTTAATATTTACTTTTGATAACAAATTGATATTTTGATAAGGAACCATTTTGATATATAAAAAAAAATTATTTCGTTATAATAATTTTTTTCAATAGAAAAAAAAGATTTTAAAAGATTAAAATCGATAGACTAGAATGGTATTTGAGGATTTGTTAAATTACCTAATAATTATAAAAGAATCGATTATAAATAGATGTTTAACGATAATATTGAATGATATTAAAATTTCAAGCGACTCTATCTGAACCTAAAAGAATCGATTATAAAAGAATCTGTTAGGCATGCATCAAATTTTTTCACATCTAATGGTGTCTTTGGTATAAGAATCAAAGTTTAGGAGGACACATTGATATGTTAGCACGTTTTGTTTCGGACATCAAAGACGCAATTAATAACCAAGTGTCTTCTTTCTCATAGCTGTAACGTTGCTGAGTGTTGTGTTGCTAAAAGGACAAATCATAACGAAACCAGTCAAACAAATAAACAATACTTTCCATAAAAACAAATAATTACTAGAAAAGGAGATCAACTAAAATAGGCTTAAGCATCAAGCGACACATTTAAACTACATCTGATGAGGTTAAAAAAAAAGAGGTATATGCTCCATCCTGATCCACAGTAATGTCTTGAAACTTTCTCTATCCTCCCAATGTATCGATGCTTCTATTCGAATTGTTGTGTTGTGGTCTTTTAATGGTTGGCTATCTAACTTTCCATTATTTTCCTTAGATCAAGCCTCCCCATGAAATTATAAAAAGAAAAAAAAACAAGAGTCACCAAGTTCATTTTCATTCGGTCAGCAGTGTAATAGATGGATTAGCAATCACAATATTCCACTCTAATAAAATTGTGATTTAATTATCTGATGGTTATGATGAAATGTGCTGGAAGGGTGTATTTAAACTGTCTTATCGAAGAAATAAGATACGGAATGTGGTTAACCTAAGAGAACTGATTGCGATTTCCATGAGTAGCAAGCAACCATGAAGGATTGATTATTAACAAAACAGAAGTTTCAGAAGTAGAAAGAGGTAGCGAATCAGAAAAGAAATGATCTAACTTTTGCATGTAGAGCTACTTAACGGCAGAAGCACATGATATATATATGCCTTCTCTCCGTTCTAAATAAAATATAACCATATAGGAGGATGTTGCTGGTGCCCAAACTAATACCTACATGGTTGACTTTGTTTATTGTCAGTGGCTAAGAGGTTACGGTGGATTTCGAAAACAATACATGAAGTAAACCCATTTTGAGATTGCACTGCGTTTACAACATAAGACCAATGTTATGCCCATCACTTCCCGTAGCAGCTGATTTGTCTAAGCCATACAATAAATTAAACCAATGGAATGACAACTGCATTTGACAATGACCAACCGACTGCATCAATGTTAAGAAGGGAGAGGTTACTATTCGGTAAAAGCCTAATAGTAAATTTTTTTTTTGTTTTTTGGGGATAATTGATCATATATATATATATATATATATATATATATATATATATATATATATATATATATATATATATTGCCTTTTCTTTTTCTTTCTTCACGCGGCCAGCCAAAGCGGCGCTTCAAGTTGATGCTGGATACAACAAGCGGGCTGGGACCCACAAAAAACCCCAAAGAGTTAATGGGTATGGCCAGTGAACGCCGAGACGAGAACCGAATCCTCTCTACCTCTCCCGAAACACAAGACGACTTCTCTCTCCCAACTCGGTGCCGATGGATCGGCCGTGAGTTCGAATCCGTTTCCAGGTTTTCTCATGTTGTTTCCTCTCAGCTGTTGCCTTTTGTTTCGCGATCTCTCCGTCGTATTGTGGTGTTTTGCTTCGTTTCGTTTTGCTGGCACGGTCGCCATTTTGGTGTTTTGGTCACAGCTGATGCGAGTTTAGGGTCACTGTTTCATTGGCCGTGTTTTGGCCTCGTCCAGTCTTGTCCTTTAGGGTTGTACTTCTTGGAGCTTCGCCTTGTTCTGCAGCGCGTTTCGTTGGCGATCGCCAGGGTTTTTTATCTCCACCCTTTGGAATGGCAATGGCTGTTAATGAGTAAATGGAGAGATCAGAAGCGTCTTTTTTATTGATCTGAACGGATTTACTTGTTCTTCGGTGTGTTCTTTTGACGAATAGGATTGCTGTGATGGAATCAATCACATTGCTCTGTTTGACTTCTCGTTCTTGAAGGTTCCTTTCAATGCGTTCTTCTGGGAACTTTTTTTTTTTTTTAATCAAGTTTCTTGCCCTATGAATGAACATGCATGTTCATAGTGCGTGTTTTCTTTCCAGAAGAAAAAAACATGGAGCAATTTGGATGGGTGATTGTTAGGCAATAGAGGAAAGGATTTATGTAGTTTATCTCACCATGTCTTGGCCAGCCCCCCTTCCTCCTCGCTGCCCATTTCAGAGCAAGGGGGTGCCTCGCCGAGCATCCGATTCTGCACCTCAAACCCCACAGAACGACACTGGATCGTATGCACAGAACCTCATGGATGAACCACCATCATGGGTAGATGATCTCTTGGCAGAACCGGCAAGTGGTCATAGAGGGATCTCTCTGCGGAGATCCTCCAGTGATCCAGTATCACTCCTGGAGGTGGCTACAAGTTTCCAAGGCCCAATATCTCCGGCCAATGAGGAAGATGCTTTGTCTGACAGTCTTCTCCATGAGTCGCTGGAGGCTGCGGGAGCCAGCGAAGTTGATGGTGGGTTTGAGGCTGGGAGCTGGGTCTTTGGCCCTAACTCCCCTAGACAAAGGAGCAAATTGACCGACTCTGAGAGCTCAATAGTGACTGCGCTGCTGGAAAATGTTCCTAGCAACCCACTGCAGTATCTAACTGTGGATTATCCAAGCACCTCTGTTACAAGCAAGCAACACGGAATGGAAGATGATTATAATCCTCTAGCCAATCCTGATTCTCACAAGTTACAAAGAAGGTGAACCAGTTTCTATTTTACCCATTCATACTTCTCATATTATTCTTTTTCAGCCATATCTGACAGAAAAATCAGTGATTTTGCGGTCATGTTAGAAAAAAATTCTTCTTAGATGCTTTGTGGAAATCTTTTCTTTCTCTCTTTTGTCATGTTTAGTCACCGGAAAATAAATATTATATAAAATCCATAGCCTTTAAAATATATCAATCTAATTAGTTGCAGAAGTACTTTTGTATTCAATATGAGCAGAATTACTATGAGAATCTTTTTCCTGTGTCTTGTGCTTTAACAACTGGGAGATCATGTGGAATGTTGCTGTGGGCAACCTCCCCTACATATGGGGTGTCGGCTTTTGGACCTCCTAGTTATGACATTTTTGCATATGCATGTCTTATGCATCCATTTTAGGACTTAAGGGAAAGTTGACTTGGTGCTATTCTGGCTTTAGGAATTCCATCTGAAACTTCCTACCACACTATATATCTATCAAACTTATACATATTCTTATAGTCTTGCTCCTTTCAAGTTTATTATTTTGATATAGAACCATTTTTCATTGATTTTGCTTCATTGCATCAATCACTTTGCTGAAAGATTTCCATTTGCCTTCTTTTAAACTTATTCTTCTGTACATCCTTATTAACTAAGGCTTTGCATTAAATTGGCAATGTGGTAATCTCTTCTCCATCGTTTTATTTTATGCTCTGTTTCCCTTTTGTTTCTGATGCCAGTCTCATTTCAAGGATCCAAGACACTCATTTTATTGAATTGTTTTGCAAGTAACTGGTGTTCCTCAAGCATCATCTGATCATCACAGTATGATACTGAAAGGCAGCCATTGTTGTGAAAAATCAACATGATATATCATGTCAAATATCCTTTGGATTGCAATTCTGGCAGCTTCAACATTTTCCATAGATCAAGCATGACAAAATTCGTTAGGATAAAGATGTAGAAATCATTATTTTTACCATTAGTAAACATGTGGAGAATTCTTAAGCCAATGTATGAAGTTGCTGACTGGGGTTTAGAAGATGGGTGAATTAATCTTAATATGAAGTGTTAACTTTTCATCAATGTATTATGTTCTTAAACTGACACATTTGCTAGCGAAGTTTTCATCCAGATTTTATTCCACTAGTTTAGCATAAGCATGTAGTTCCAATTGGGGATTACAATTTTCTCATTGATACATGAAGTTACCTTGGTTAGTAAGGCGGACTGATCCCAACCTGATCTGGCTGATCAAATTTGAGACAAGCCAAGATAAAAAAAAAAAGGACCTCGATTTTTGGGGATCAATGATATCCACTGATTTCTTGACTGATCCCAGGTTAGTCCAGTTGATTTCCAAAACAAATCTTGTCAGCCTAAGCAATCCTGTCAAATCTTGATTGGCCATGCCAATCTCTGCTGATCTTAGCCAACCCAGTTGATTTCCAAGTTCCAATTAATCTTGTTGCTCTCTTTTTGCTTTTTGGCTATTTCAATAAAAAGATAAAAAGATCCTGTGATCCTAGTCAGTTGACTTGGAATCAATCACTATCCTCTCCAATTCTGATCATCATCCAGATCCTGACCCTGCGAATATTGAAGGCCCCTATTTTGATGCTGATCATCATCCATCATCCGTTTAGATGCTTTCTCAAAAAGTCAGGGAACTGCTTAAGATACTTCTATGCAGTGAGACTTTGTTTGGGTATTTGCAAATAAGATTTGATGAACTAAAAGATTGAAATTTATGTCTACGCACGTAAGATGGGTTGGCACTGCCAAGTACTATGTGACTCATCCTGTGATATAGCGAAGAAAGTTGGTGGGTGTTGTTATCATTTGCAACATGAGATGTCGGGATAGCATGTATCAATGTGATGCAATCATTCTGAAGAACCAACACTGTTTATGCAGAATGTCTAGTTTATTTTTAATATGCTTGTGATTCACTATCATGTCATATAGTTCATACACTACATAATAGCACTTTTGTATGAAATGTTTGAAGCAAAAGTCATGTGCCAAGTACCCTATTTTTATTTAACCTTTGTAACTGGAATTCATGTATCAACTATACAATGTGTTGATTTTTTTGTCATAGCAAGAAAGCTTTTCCTTTTAGTGGTTGTTTTTCCAGTTGGTTAATTTGAAAAAAAGAACTGTCAAATTAATAGACAATTTCAGAGAACAAGTGTGTTTCAAATGGGCCCTGCTTGGTCCTTTAGACATTGTACTATAATTCTTTTCACCATAGTCTTGATTTCTCCAGTAATACTTTTCACATTTATAATTCATGTTGCATATGGCAGCTATTAACAGCTTATATGACTTTTAATGTCTTGTTCCTTGCTGAAGTTCTTGTTTCATCTTGTCCTTATCTATTTGGCAAGTATACGAGTCTTCTGAAGTATCTTTCCCCAATTTATGTGAATTGTTGCGATTCTGAGATACAGAAGTTTCTGCAGGCACTCGGGTCAACGATCTAGGGTTCGTAAACTCCATTATATTGCTGAGCTTGAGAGAACTGTTGACATGCTTCAGGTAATCATGCAGTTCATGCTTTGGATTTCTCACCCTGGATTTTCTTGATGGAAACATTATTTACCTTTTTTTGTAGACACTGGGAGCAGATTTGGCCACTAGAGTTGCTTCTCTGTTTCAGTACCGTCTTGCTTTATCCATGGAAAACAAGAAACTAAGGCAGCAGATTGCCAGTCTTCGACAAGAAAAAAATATCAAGGATGGTATGCCAATCTCTTTGTTGTTTTCCTGCTTCAGTAAATTTTTTGGACACCTTTAAGAAAAAGATAAAGACTAATTATATTGAAATCAGGATTAAGGTCATTTATTAAAGATTAAGGTATCTTTTGATATTGCTGATTGCTGCAAGATGTTCATGAACAAGTTGGAACTCTAGTCAGCTGTACCTAATATGTTTCAATGTTGGAAAAATCTAAGTCCTGTCTGTTATCTGGATATTGGAATATATGTGGATAGTTTTATTGTCCTTGGCAAAAACTGTAGTAAAGAGGGATAAAGCTTGTGAACTCTTCAAGCTGTGCTAGTTACCATGCATGTTATGAAAAAACCTAACTAGATACATATTATTTCTGGGAAAATATCAGTTTTGATGTCATACTAGCCTACAACATTTGTCTACCTATCTTCTGTGTATTTCTTAGGCATTCATCAGCATAATTTTACCTCAACCATCTTGCAGATTCATTTGTTGGACTTTTATATGTTAGAACTCTATACATTATGTCATCCTCAAAAGATACAATCACTTGCATACCTTCTGATGCTGCTTGTAGTTTCTTTTAAAATTTTAAATCTGATTCAACCTTTGCGGATTTTGATAGGTCAACATCAGTCTCTGAAGAATGAAGCAGAGAGGTTGAGAATGATTTGTGGGCGCCACCGGAGAAGCAAAAGTGTGGCTGCATGTTTTGAGATGGACCCTTCTGAATTAGATCCTTCGCCGATAAATTGGCAGATGTTGGACTTGGGAAAGCTCAATCTTGGTGGTAGGTAAGTTTCTGTGAAGCATAGTTTAGGGCACTGGCAAATGAGAATCCTATCATTCCTTGGGGTTGAGAACTCAAGACATGGGATTTTTTTTTCTAAGTTCGACTCCCAAGCTCTAGATTTAAATCTACTGTCAGTTAAGCCTCTTCCAAGTCTAACATACTCCCCTGTTGCAAAAATTTCTTGCTCATCAGTGTATTTTTGTGGCAACGATCGAAGACTACACTTTCTCGGCGTGTGGTGTCATTTACCTGGAACTGTGAGCAAGGAAAAATGTTGAACTATGACGTCAAGGTTTGCACTCTTGCAGATGTCATCTCTACAGCTACTAGCCATGATCTGAGTAATTACTATCTGTTCTCTGAGATCCATGCTTTTGCACACAATGGTAATTACCACCTAATATGTCTGTGAATGGGTCTAATTCAGTCCAGCAATGACTCCCATCATATTTCTATTCAACAGGTAAAAATCTCTGCACTGCTTTCTATATATTACAAAATTTAACATAGTCTCAGTTTCCTGTTCAAAATTTGTCTAGATCTGGTTAATTCAAAATTCCCATGTTGAAGCATGTGAGGAGCGTGAAAAGTGTTGTTTGAATATAAATCAATAGAGCATGTGTCGTCTAAATAGGTAAAGCTTTTAGATGTAATGTTATTGATAGAAAAATAAGATGATAAACAATCACTCACATTGTGATACAAATGACATGGGAGATGGATAATTAGATAGTCAATAGTAAATAGAACGAGATAGACGTAGTTGTATGCAGTAATTACACAATCATAATTACATTTACATAACCTTGGCCTTGTAAAAGAACGATGAAGAGTAGGAGTTGCTTACATTAAAACCAAGCAATTCTTGGGCGAAGGGCCAACCAGATCGCCGGCCGCTGCCACCGTCCCGTTACCGAACCCAATGCGGACATCCTTGCAGTGCGCCATCACGGCGTCCCTCCTCGTCCACCACGCGCCCGACCCAAATTTCACCCATGCGAACACCCTGAAAACGAAGTTCAGGGCCCCGTCGCCATGGCTCCGATCCCAGTCCATCGCCTTCGCGCCCGCCGATAACAGGCGGGCACCGGCCGCGGTGGTGCTCCCATTCTCCTGATAGAAGGGCGGGATCGGGGCATAGGAGATGATTTCGGAGTCGTAGAGGACGGTCACGCCGATCTCGTCGTAGTCGATGCCCAACTTGTCGTTGGGGTTGTGAAAGGTGAGGGAGAAGTTTAAATCGGCGGACAGCCGCTGGGCTGCGGCGGTGAGGTTGAAGCCGGAGACGGCGGCCCAGGAAACGGCGATCTCGGGGAGGTTGGGCCGGAGGACGAGCCAGAGGACGAGGTTGAAGACGAAGAGGACGAGGAAGGAGGCGATCATGACGGCGCAGAGGCTGCGGAGGAAGACGGTACTGCGCGGCTCGGAAGGGGGCGCCGGCCGCGGAGTCGCGCCGGCCCCGTAGGGATAGTAGGGGACAGCGTGCGGCGGGGGCCGCGGGGGAGGAGCGCCGTAGACGTAAGGGTAGGGGTTGGGGTAGCCGGCGCCGGCGGGGTAGCTGGTGACGACTGGGATCGGATCGGCCGAGCGAGTCATGGAGGGTTGGGAGGGAGAGGAGGGAGCGAGTAGTTTCGAAGCGACGCGATTTAAACGACGAAAGCGCGCGGCCGCCGATTTCGTTGTGGGCTAAAAGAAGCGCTGATGGACGATCGGACGGTGGATCACAGCATGACCGTTATGTCCTTACACGTAAACAACATCATGAATAATATATTTATTACCTTTAGGATGAATCTTTTATATATATATTTAAAATCATTTAAATAATACTTAATATGTAAAGTTTTATTGAGAAACTTGAAGTGATAAAGGGTTAGCATTTGTATCTCTGAAGATAGATAGCAAATTTATGTGTGGGTTCAAGCAAACAAAATAAATGAACAGGTGGAATTCCAAATAGATCTTGACATCAAAGGAACAATAGGGTGGAATTTGATTGAGCGAAAACCTTCTAAGTGATAACTTCCAAATTTAGAGAGTTGCTAGGATTAAAAATGAATAATCTTGAGCCTAAATCCTTAATTTCATAAATAAAAAAAATATAAAACTAGAATTAAAAAGGATTGGTGCATAGACCCGATGGAAGTTCTCCGTTCATTAATGAACGGCGTTTACTATGTTTTGTTGGTATCTCAAATCCGTCTATCAAAATTACAAAAAAGATCATCCTATATACTACATAAATTAATGTAGCAAGAGTTTAATATTTAAATTGGTCTATTTAACTATATATTTTATGTCCAATTGGAACTTTATGTTGATCTTTTTTTTACTCTTTTGTTAGCATTGTTGGAGATTGTGTGCAAAGAAAGGAAAAAAAACATTATTATGAGGGAGAAAAAAGTCTGGAAATTGTTTTGGGAGAAAAAAATTATTTGGTAGAACTCATTATTTTCCCATATTCATTGTTTTTTTCTTTTCAATCTTCATGCCTTTGGTGGTTAGAAGGACACATAGGACGATAGCAACAAGGTAGAGATGCGTAAATATTCTCCCATGAACTTTATAGTTCTCTCCAATCATAAAACCACCTACCTTTCTTTCTTGATTTGGGCTGTGTAATATGATAGTGTGTGTCAATGAGAATGATGTTTATTTCAAGATGACACAAGCCTAAATTGAGAGCTGCACTATTTTTATTGGGTCTGTAAGGGACTAAATGACTGGTGTTTTTGGTTGAACCTTTGGATAGCATCTCCCATGACATATAATCTTTCGCTTCATGATTCCAACGCTCACACCGTGAGCTTATCTATCTCAGTGTAAATAAGCATAATTTCGCTCTCTAGTAGCCTAGTTTAGTAGAGCATTTGATACCTCTCTCTCTCTCTCTCTCTCTCTCTCTCTCTCTCTCGTTTTTGTCTTTTGTTTTTTTTTTTTGCTAAAACAAAAAAAAGGATTACTTTCTAAAACGAGTATAAAATTCACCCTAAATGTTGAAGAAGATTAGCAAAGAAAAACTTGGAGGATCATTTTCCTCTCCAAATAGATATCAAATTCAATATTTCTAATCGTAAGGAGAATGCTCCGATGAACAATGAAGGTTCCTAATAAAATATGAGAAAGAAACTAAGAATCAATCTCGATCAGTTCGTCGATGAACTCCCTCTCGTAAAGTCACATTGATTTCTCTCTCGAATAGCAGCAGCTTCCAAATAGAGCATACTCCTTAAAAGCTCCATATACCTTCTTCCCTCTTAAAATTAATCATTTACCTCCCATAGGCTTGTTTGTTCCACGAAGACCATTTCCTTGAGCACTCTAGAACTTCATCACAAGAAATGGTGGAAGGAACCGTTAGAATATATGGTCCATTTATAATTGAATAAGATATATAATATAATAACTAATTGGGTTCCGTTCAGATATTTCAGAAAATCTTCTTAGATCTCATCGTAGACCCTCTGCTCTCGCCTCTCCGTTGAGCGATTCTCTCCGTTGAGGGATTCAGTTATTCTCCTCGACTCTCTCCCCAAACCCTCTCCCCAAATCCATCAATCTGTGTGGGGATAGGAAGAGAGAGAAAGGGTCTACTCTCCGCACTCCATTCCGCACCGCGATCGGATTAAAGACGGAGGCTGCAGTAATCTTGGATCACGGTGCTTAGCAGATCAAACAAGATCTCTGAACGGATGGCATCAAAAGGTACGCATCGTATAATTAGATCTATGCATTGATTTCAATCCTGGCATTTAGGTTATTTCCGCATTATTAACATAGCATAATTACATATCTTTATGCTTACAATTGGTATCAGAGCCCAGTTTTTTGAAATCATGCATTAGATCTGTAAATTAATTTACGATGCATAATTACCTTTATCTTCCAAGAACTGCTAAGCAGTAATGGTTACCGTCACACTCGCTGCAAATCTGCGGTTACGCCAAGTAGCGTGCACATCACAGAACCCGTCCCATATGCGGACATCATAGAACTCGTCCCCCGTCCCATATGCGGACATCATAGAACCCGTCCCATATGCGGACATTACAGAACCCGTCCCGTACGCGGACATTACAGAACCCGTCCCGTACGCGGGCATTACAGAACCCCGTCTGTGCGACGGCATTACAGAACCCCACACGGCATCACAGAACCCCGTCCTTGTGATGGTCGGCCACACGTAGGTAGACAGCCCAAGTGGCGGCCGTGCGTGAGCAGGCCGTGCACAAGCGACGACCGCGCGCTGGCAGCAGCCCCGCGGCGGCAGCGGCCGCGCACAAGCTAGAACTGCCGCTGGCAGCCGCGCACAGGCGGTCACTGGTAGCCGCGCACAAGCGACAGCCCGCAGTCGCGTACAGGCGGCATCCGCGCACAGGCGGCAGCCCGCAGCCGCGTACAGGCGGCCAGGCAGCAGCGGCAGCGCCGCTCGCGCAGGCGGCGGCGACGAAGGCAGATTAGGGTTTTTGGCATAATTACGGTTTTACCCTCGAGGCTAGGGTTTTTAAAAAATTACAGTTTTACCCTTTGCAAATATCGTAATTACAGTTTATGTTCTGTCAACATACTTACGGTTTTGCCCTCGGGTCTAATTTCTGCCAAATTACAGTTCTGCCATTCGCATATTTTTTATTTATATCCTATCAAATATTTTCAGTTTTTATCATTATGAAATTGAGAAATTTAGGTTATATTCTCAATTATAAAAATTGATAAATATCATTTATTATAATTATGATTAATTTTAATCATGATTATATTTTTGATTATTTGATTGGATTTAATTTTGATTAAAAAAAACTATAAATTATGGTTTATTTTATGGTTTTCTCATATGAATTATTCATTATATATGTGGTAAATAAAATTAAAATCCAATTATTGTTTTTGGAATATTTATTTATTTATTCACATGTATATGCTTGAAATTATCATATATGAGTTTTATTAAAGTTCAATAATTATTATGGTTATTTATTATTGAACTGCTTAGCATTAATATTCAATAATTATTATTGTTATTTATTATTGAATTGCTTTGCATTAATGTTCAATAATTGTTATGGTTATTTATTATTGAATTGCTTTACATAAATATTCAATAATTATTATGATCATTTTATTATTGAATTGTTTTACATTAATGTTCAATAATTATTATTGTTATTTATTATTGAACTATTTTTTATATTATTGTTCAATAATTATTATGGTTATTTATTATTGAACTGTTTTGCATTAATATTCAATAATTATTATTGTTCTTTATTATTGAACTGTTTTGCATTAGTATTCAATAATTATTATGGTCATTTTGTTATTAAATTACTTAGCAAAAATTAAATAAATTGATGAATATTATTTGTAATTCATTTCCCTAAGTTTTATCTGACTAGTAGCTGCCAAAGTGGCATAGGATGATAAACTTTTGTGATATGAATTACAATAAAAGTTGTCATTTATAGGATATTTTTATTTTATATCATTGTATTAGTCTTGAAGCTACCAAAGTAACCTAGACTAATGACTTATAAAATAATATTAAAGAATTAGTCCTAAATGACATTAAGGAAATAATATTCATAATGACACATATAATTAGGAGATTTAGATAATCCCAAAGGAGAATCTAATTCAAATAATTATGTGATGGGGTAGGTTGATACTATTTTAGATATCCTTGCAGTTTAGGGTTGTATACCCAAAGGTAACAATACCTATTCCTCAAGGATGGTATCAGTCCTCCATAAATATTCTTGAGTGAATACTAGATATGTCAATATTTCACCCAAAGGTGTAATATAGATGATATCAATAGTTCATCAATTTTTGACAAACTCAAAGCATTAATGTTGTTATATATTTTTTTACGGTGGTACTTCCGCATATATATTCATATGCTTCTAGTGTCCCTGTACTTTCTGGATCAAATTATTCAGAATGGTTAGAGCATGTGCAATTCACACTGGGTATATTAGATCTTGATCTAGCATTACTTGTTGAAAAGCCTGCAGACTTGACTGATGAAAGTACTGCAGAACAAGTTAATGAAATGAAGGTTTGGGAAATTTCTGATAGGCTTAGTTTAATGTTCATAAGAATGACAATTGCAAATAACATAAAGACTTCATTACCGATTGTAATTAGCGCAAAGGAATATTTAAAGGTTATTGAAGACAAATTTAAATCTGCTGATAAGTCATTGGCTGGCACATTGATGAAAGAACTGACTATGGCTCAGTATGATGGTACTCGAGGAATTCAGGATCATATTCTCAATATGGCTGACAAAGCTGCAAAACTTAAAACATTAGGTATGAATGTTGATGAATCTTTCCTCGTGTAATTTATTCTCAATTCTCTTCCTTCTCAGTTTGGCCCATTCAAGATTCACTACAATACAAATAAAGATAAGTGAGACTTGAATGAGTTGACTAGCATGTGTGTTCAGGAAGAATTGAGATTAAGGTAGGAAAATTCATATAATGTCATGACGACTACTCAAGGAGGTGGTAATAAGAAAAGAAAGTTAAGCATCATCCATCAAAGAGATTTGCTAAGTCTGGAAATGTTAAACAGACTAATGAAAAGAAAGCATTTACTGTAAAGTGCTTCTTTTGTGGCAAGAAAGGACATGTGAAGAAGGATTGCATTAAACGCAAGACTTGATTCGAAAAGAAAGGTATTAACTCGACCTTTGTATGTTTCGAATCAAACATTACAGAAGTTCCTTCTAACACTTGGTGGATAGATTCCGGTGCTTCAACTCATGTTACAAATAACATGCAGGGATTTCTTTCAATTCGGAAACCAAAAGAACATGAAAGATTCATTATTATTGGAAATCGTCTTAAAGCGAAAGTGATATCAATGGGAACTTATCGCCTACGCTTAGAGACGGGTCACTTGATGGATCTTGTTGACACATGTTATGTCCCTACAATTTCTAGAAATTTGATTTCTCTTTCTAGAATTGATGAGTTAGGATATTGTATTTCTTTTGGTAGTGGCAAACTCAGCATATTTTACAATTCAATAAACGTTGGTTCTGGAATTCTGTGTGATGGTTTGTACAGAATTAATTTGGATCTTGAGTTTGCAAAGACACTAATGACCCTGCAATTAAGTGTTGGATTGAAACATAGTTTCAATAATGAAAGTTCTTCTATATTGTGGCATAGACGATTGGGGCATATCTCCAAGGAAAGAATTGAAAGATTAGTGAAGGATAATATTTTGGAACATTTAGACTTCACTGATTTTGATATTTGTATAGATTGCATTAAGGGAAAGCAAACTAAACAAATAAAGAAAAATGCCACAAGAAGTAAAGAACTCCTTGAGATTATTCATACTGATATCTGCGGACCACTCCATAGTTCTTGTTTTAGTGGAGAAAAATATTTCATCACATTTATAGATGATCTGTCCAGATATGGCAAAGTTTATCTAATACATGAAAAGTCTCAAGCCGTTGATACTCTTGAAGTATACATAAATGAGATTGAGAAACAATTAGATAGAAAATTTAAAATTGTCAGATCTGATAGAGGTCGTGAATTTTATGGCAGATATGATGGATCTGGTTAGAATATTGGTCATTTTGCTAGATTCCTAGAACAACAGCGTATTTGTGCTCAATATGCATTACCAGGTGTGCCATAGTAGAACAGTGTTGCTGAAAGGCGAAATCGTACTCTGATGGATATGGTTAGGAGCATGATGAGTTATTCCTCTGTACCTGAGTCGATGTGGGGTGAAGCTCTTAGGATAGCTATGTACATCTTGAACAGGGTTTCTAGTAAGTCAGTTTCATCGACTCCATTTGAGTTATGGATTAGTAGGAAGCCCAGTCTAAGACATTTACATATTTGGGGATGTCCTGCAGAGATAAGAGTATTCAATCCACATGAAAAGAAATTGGAGCCAAGAACTATTTCAGGATATTTTATTGGTTATCCAGAAAAATTCAAGGGATACATATTTTATTGCCCTAATCATAGTATGAGAATAGTAGAATTTGGTAATGCAAAATTCCTAGAAAATGGCGAAATCAGTGGGAGTGAAAAATCTCGAAGGGTTAATTTTGATATTGAGGAGATTCAGGTTAATTCTCCCATATCATCTCCTGTCCGAGAGATTGTTGTTCCTCAAATCAATGAGAGTATTGATGAGGGTGAACAACAAAATAACATCCAAGAACTCTCACATGATATTGATGTCGCCGCTGATGATCTTGTAGAACAATCACAATTGGCAGATTTGAGAAGATCTCAAAGGAAAAGGAAACATGTCATTTCTGATGATTATGTTGTATATCTACAAGAATCATATTATGATATAGGAATAAAAAGAGATCCCTTATCGTTTTCACAAGCTATAGAAAATAACGATTCTGAAAAATGGTATGATGCAATGAAAGAAGAGTTAAAATCAATGGTACAGAATGATGTCTGGGATCTCGTTGAATTGCCCAATGATTGTAAAAGAGTCGATTGTAAATGGGTCTTTAAGATAAAACGCGACTCAACGGGCAATATCAAACGATATAAAGCCAGACTTGTGGCCAAAGGTTTTTCTCAGAAGGAAGGCATCGACTATAATGAGACTTTTTCTCCTGTTTCTAAAAAGGACTCATTGAGAATCGTTATGGCATTAGTAGCTCATTATGATCTTGAGTTGCATCAGATGGATGTGAAAACAGCATTTCTGAACGAGGATCTAGATGAGGAAATCTATATGGAACAACACATGTGTCAACAAGATCCATCAAGTGACCCGTCTCTAAGCGTAGACGATAAGTTCCCATTGATATCACTTTCGCTTTAAGACGATTTCCAATAATAATGAATCTTTCATGTTCTTTTGGTTTCCGAATTGAAAGAAATCCCTGCATGTTATTTGTAACATGAGTTGAAGCACCGGAATCTATCCACCAAGTGTTAGAAGGAACTTCTGTAATGTTTGATTCGAAACATACAAAGGTCGAGTTAATACCTTTCTTTTCGAACCAAGTCTTGCGTTTAATGCAATCCTTCTTCACATGTCCTTTCTTGCCACAAAAGAAGCACTTTACAGTAAAGGCTTTCTTTTCATTAGTCTGTTTAACATTTCCAGACTTAGCAAATCTCTTTGATGGATGATGCTTAACTTTCTTTTCTTATTACCACCTCCTTGAGTAGTCGTCATGACATTATATGAATTTTCCTACCTTAATCTCAATTCTTCCTGAACACACATGCTAGTCAACTCATTCAAGTCTCACTTATCTTTATTTGTATTGTAGTGAATCTTGAATGGGCCAAACTGAGAAGGAAGAGAATTGAGAATAAATTACACGAGGAAAGATTCATCAACATTCATACCTAATATTTTAAGTTTTGCAGCTTTGTCAGCCATATTGAGGATATGATCCTGAATTCCTCGAGTACCATCATACTGAGCCATAGTCAGTTCTTTCATCAATGTGCCAGCCAATGACTTATCAGCAAATTTAAATTTGTCTTCAATAACCTTTAAATATTCCTTTGCGCTAATTACAATCGGTAATGAAGTCTTTATGTTATTTGCAATTGTCATTCTTATGAACATTAAACTAAGCCTATCAGAAATTTCCCAATCCTTCATTTCATTAACTTGTTCTGCAGTACTTTCATCAGTCAAGTCTGCAGGCTTTTCAACAAGTAATGCTAGATCAAGATCTAATATACCCAGTGTGAATTGCACATGCTCTAACCATTCTGAATAATTTGATCCAGAAAGTACAGGGACACTAGAAGCATATGAATATATATGCGGAAGTACCACCGCAAAAAAATATATAACAACATTAATGCTTTGAGTTTGTCAAAAATTGATGAACTATTGATATCATCTATATTACACCTTTGGGTGAAATATTGACATATCTAGTATTCACTCAAGAATATTTATGGAGGACTGATACCATCCTTGAGGAATAGGTATTGTTACCTTTGGGTATACAACCCTAAACTGCAAGGATATCTAAAATAGTATCAACCTACCCCATCACATAATTATTTGAATTAGATTCTCCTTTGGGATTATCTAAATCTCCTAATTATATGTGTCATTATGAATATTATTTCCTTAATGTCATTTAGGACTAATTCTTTAATATTATTTTATAAGTCATTAGTCTAGGTTACTTTGGTAGCTTCAAGACTAATACAATGATATAAAATAAAAATATCCTATAAATGACAACTTTTATTGTAATTCATATCACAAAAGTTTATCATCCTATGCCACTTTGGCAGCTACTAGTCAGATAAAACTTAGGGAAATGAATTACAAATAATATTCATCAATTTATTTAATTTTTGCTAAGTAATTTAATAATAAAATGACCATAATAATTATTGAATACTAATGCAAAACAGTTCAATAATAAAGAACAATAATAATTATTGAATATTAATGCAAAACAATTCAATAATAAATAACCATAATAATTATTGAACAATAATATAAAAAACAGTTCAATAATAAATAACAATAATAATTATTGAACATTAATGTAAAACAATTCAATAATAAAATGATCATAATAATTATTGAATATTTATGTAAAGAAATTCAATAATAAATAACCATAACAATTATTGAACATTAATGCAAAGCAATTCAATAATAAATCACAATAATAATTATTGAATATTAATACTAAGCAGTTCAATAATAAATAACCATAATAATTATTGAACTTTAATAAAACTCATATATGATAATTTCAAGCATATACATGTGAATAAATAAATAAATATTCCAAAAACAATAATTGGATTTTAATTTTATTTACCACATATATAATGAATAATTCATATGAGAAAACCATAAAATAAACCATAATTTATAGTTTTTTTAATCAAAATTAAATCCAATCAAATAATCAAAAATATAATCATGATTAAAATTAATCATAATTATATTATGCCAAAAACCCTAATCTGCCTTCGCCATCGCCGCTTGCGCGAGCGGCGCTGCCGCTGCTGCCTGCGGCCTGGCCGCCTGTACGCGGCTGCGGGCTGCCGCCTATGCGCGGATGCCGCCTGTACGCGGCTGCGGGCTGTCGCCTGTGCGCGGCTGCCAGCGACCGCCTGTGCGCGGCTGCCAGCGGCAGTTCTAGCCTGTGCGCGGCCGCTGCCGCTGCGGGGCTGCTGCCAGCGCGCGGTCGTCGCCTGTGCACGGCCTGCTCGCGCACGGCCGTCACTTGGGCTGTCTACCTACGTGTGGCCGACCGTCACACGGACGGGGTTTTGTGATGCCGTGTGGGGTTCTGTAATGCCGTCGCACAGACGGGGTTCTGTAATGCCGTCAAACCCTAATGGGTCCTCCCATAGTGGGTATTGGATCTCCATCCAATAAGACAAGGGCTCCGTCGGATATCCAATATCCGAACCTCTACTCATCGCAATGCCTACCATATGTGTGTGACCCTCTAGGCCCAATATCGAGCTGGCCGTGAGTCATACCTGTCAGAACTCCTTCTAACTCAGTGAATTATTATCTCTGTAATAATTCACTTGACTCATCGACTACGAAAGTACTAGGCCACTACGCCGTAGTCCCCAAACGATACAGGGGAATCCAATCCATTGGACATGTCTGTCCTCAGTTACCGTGTACTTATAGTCCCTCATCCATCTAATATCCCAGATACCGTATATCGAGCATAGTGTTGTCAGACCCATACGGTTTCTACTCGAGTCTCGCTCTAATCGGATTCTCCCGAAGAACTCTTTCTCTCTCAACCCGAATGACCCTGGCCAGGGATTTGTCTAAGCAAGAACACATAGGATATTCCTCTCATGACGCCGAGAGTGGATGATCCTCTATCGACACTCAATAGCCCTCGTAAGGTCGACTACCACTCCCAATGACCAACTGTACTAGATCTGGGACAGCCAAACCTATAAGTCTGGTATCAAAGAGTGGAGCACTCATACAGGACATCCTTGGTGTCTCAAGTCTAAGGACCAGATACACCACTAGGACTACGGAATCGCTGTCTGACAATAAGGCATCATCAACCATCCAGCATTCCGTAAGCGGATCAATCAGTGAACTCATTCTCCAATGAGCACCTGTACTGTATCCCTAGTGTCCCTACACGAGCAGCTATGAGACCAGCTGCATCCATCATATGGACGGGTATACAGCACACTAGTCTATCCGGTTATCACGATGTCCCTCTCGAGTAACCTATGACCGGGATCATTTAGGATATGTGTTTAAAAGTGAATCGATATCATTATCGTGATCTCATCACGATCCGATTCCCATTGCACAAATCCAAGGACATCATTATATATATATATATATATATATATATATATATATATATATATATATATATATATATATATATATATATATATATATATATATATGTAATAGTTATAAAGTGATATACGCCAAAGTATAATAAGCAAAAAGATTCTATATCAAGTCACACGTGCCATCACTCACGTGATTGGCTTGCTGGGCACCTATGACTAGCAAATATTAAGTCGGTAAACATGAGGCAATTAGATTGACCCACGTGGCCTTCTATTGTTATAGGTAGGGACCGATTCCCGATGTAGGTTGAGTTGGTCGAGTCCCTCGAGGCTCACCTACATCGCGATTCGTTATCTTGCCTACGACATAGAGATGTCACCGGTGACTTGAGGACATAGTATGCTTGGTCAAGTCCCTTTAGGGTATATCATTGAATCAAACTCATCTTATAACGATGGTGTTAACTTAACCGAACATCACGGTTGGTCGATTCCCTCGACACCATAGTGATTCGGAGGCTGAATAGGACGAGAATCACAAAGAGTTATGATCGACAAGAGTTGCCTACCTTTCGGGCTTAGTGTTATTGGTCGAGTCCCTCGAGGTTATACTAAGATGCTGATTGGATCATGATCCCCACTAGAAGTCTACCAGAGACTTCCATTTCATGTGGTGAGGTTGTTGCGTGACTCGCTAGTAAAATAGTGAGAGCATATTAAGATAGAAGTTAATATCTTGATCATTCATTTTTTACAAAATCTGTATGTTATTTATTTCTGCTACATATATATTTTCAGAAAATATCACTTTTAAATCCCTTACATGGCATACTTAGATGTCCACCATCTCATGGTCCAAATTATACGGATTGGCTTTGAAACTTCAGAATTGTTCTCACAACGGAAAAAAATCACGTACGTCCTTGATACAGTGATGCCTATGCCCAAGGAAGGGGCAAGCGAGGATGAGATCACTCACTGCATAAAGTACATTGATGACTCCACTCTTGCTCAGTATTATATGTTGGGCTCTATAACTCCTGAGTTATAGAGACAACATGAAAAGATGGGTGCCAGATCTATTCTCCTACATGTCCATAAATTGTTTGAGGAACATAGAAGGACTTAGTGATATGAGATATCTAAGAGCCTCTTCTATGCTAGGATAACTGAGGGGACACCGGTTCAAAACCATGTCCTAAAGATGAATGAGTGGATAGAGAAACTCACAAGTCTAAGAATAGTCCTAGAGGATAACTTGTGTGTGGACATTGTGCTTTAGTCCTTACCTGATTCCTTTTTATAATTCATAATGAATTTTAATATGAACAAGCTTTAGGTACTCTCCCAAAGCTCCTCAATATGTTGAGAGAGGCAAAGAGCACTATCAAGAAAGAGAAGCCAGTTTTCTACACTAGTGAGACGAGAAAGAAAAGAAAAGCAGAAAAGTCTCTTAAGAAGGGCAAGGGCAAGGGCAGACCAGGTAAAGCAAAGGTTGCTAAGAAAGACTTGACAAATAACAAAGGCTAGTGCTTCCACTATGGCAAAGATGGGTACTAGAAAAGGAACTACAAAGAGTACCTTATAGAGAAGGCGAAATAGAAGCTTCGAGAAGCTTCAGATACATTCATGATCAATCTCCAATTGTCAGATTTTTGTGATAGTACATTAGTATTGGATACCGGTATTGCATATCACATCTATAATTTATTGTAGATTCTAGCAAAGTCGAGGAGATTGACGAGAGAAACATTGTATAATGGTTTGTTTATGCTAAATACTACTCCACATATCATGAATGTAAGTGTGTCTAAGAGGAAACAAGATGAGGTGAACAGTGCATACCTATGATATTGTAGGTTAGGTCACATCAATTAGGGAATGATTCAAAAGTTACTAAAGGATGTATATCTAGATCCATTCGACTATGAGTTATGCAACTTGTGAGCCTTGCCTTCATGAAAAACTGATCAACTCTCCATTTAGTGGAACTGGAGAGAGAGCCACTAAGCTACTGGAACTCATATATAGTAATGTATATGGACCCATGTCAACTCATGTCATTGGTGGTTACTCCTACTTCATTACGTTTATTGATGATTTTTCAAGGTATGGATATGTGTACTTAATGAAGTACAAGTCCGAGGCTTTTGAGAAACTCAGAGAGTATAAGAATGAAGTGGAGAACCAAATTGGAAAGAGTATCAAGACTCTTCAATCAGATCGAGGAGGTAAATACTTGAGTACAGAGTTTACCCAATTCCTCAAAGACTATGGGACTTTATCCAAATAGACACCTCCTTATACACCTCAACTAAATGGTGTGTCTTAAAAGGAGGAATCATACATTGTTAGATATAGTACAATCTATGATGAGTTTCGCTGACCTACCCATCTCATTCTAGGAATATGCTCTAGAGACCGTAGCTTACCTTTTGAATAGAGTTCCAACTATGTTGGTGGTGTTTACACCATATGAGATATAGAAATGGAAGAAGCCCGATCTTAAAGTTGTTAAGATTTGGGGCTGCCCTACCCACATTAAAAGACACAACCCCGATAAGTTGGAATCAAGGATGGAGCGGTGCAAATTTGTAGGATACCCCAAGGAAACTTGTGGGTATTATTTCTATCAACTTAAGAACCAAAAGGTCTTTGTAGCTAAGAGAGTAATGTTCCTTGAGAAGAAACATATTCTTGGCGGAGATAATGGGAGCATGATAGAGTTGAGCGAGATTGGCAAACCTAGCTCAAGCACCACTCTACAGCCCGAGTCTATTCAGGTACCTAATACATAAGTTCTAACTTTACGTAGGTCTAGCAGAGTATCCCATCCTCCTGAGAGATATGTGGGACATATTAGAGGAGAGAATGTTGAGGACATTGATCCTCATATCTACGAGGAGGCTATTATAAGTATAAATTTCGGGAAGTGGCAAAAAGCCATGAATTCTAAGATGGATTCTATGTACTCCAATAAGGTTTGGAACCTAGTTGATATGCTTGAAGGTATTGTACCCATCAATTGCAAGTAGATATTTAAGAAAAAGATTGAAGTAAATGGAAAGGTAGAGAACTATAAAGCAAGGTTAGTGGCTAAAGGGTATCGTCAAAGGTAAGGTGTTGATTATGATGAAACTTTCTCACCCGTAGCAATGCTAAAATCCATCCGAATTCTATTGGCTATTGCAGCACACTATAATTATGAAATCTAGTAGATAGATGTGAAAACCGCATTCCTCAATGGGAACATCGAAGAGGAGGTGTATATGATATAACCCGAGAGGTTCGTGTCCAAAAACTGTCCAGATAAGTTGTGCTAGTTGCTTAGATCAATTTATGGACTAAAGCAAGCTTCCTGAAGTTAAAACATAAGATTTGATGAGGCAATCAGATCTTATAACTTCATTAAGAATGAAGATAAGTCTTGTGTGTACAGGAAGATAAGTGAGAGTGCTATCACCTTTTTGGTGTTATATGTGGATGACATCTTGAGCATTGGGAATGATGTAGGAATACTATCTACAGTAAAGGCTTAGTTATCTAGACACTTCTCTATGAAGGACTTAAGGGAAACATCCTATATCTTGGGGATTCGGATCTATAGAGATAGATCCACGATGATGCTTAGCTTGTCCCAGTCTAAGTACATAGAAACCATTTTCAAAAGGTTTGGTATGAAAAATTCCAAGAGAGGTCTTATACTGATGAGACATGAGATATCACTTTCTAGGAGTATGTCCTCAAAGACTCCTGAAGAAAGAGCGAACATGGATATGATATCTTATGCCTCAGCGATAGGGTCTATCATGTATGTCATGCTATGTACTAGGCCTGATATAGTGCATGCTATGAGTGTCACGAGCAGGTATCAAGCGGATCTAGGCTTGGAGCACTAGAAATCGGTAAAGTGTATCCTTAAGTACTTGAGAAGGACTAAGGATTTTTTATTAGTATATAAAGATAGTAGCCTCAGAGTTGAAGGCTATGTTGAATCTCGGATTTTGATGATGACGTCAATTGTCATTTGTTATCTAATCCATATGTTGAGATAAGTGTGCAGGATTAACTACAATGAAAGTAAGATATGCAGCAAGAGTTACGTCGGAGTCAAGACTATGATCACGTTGGGAGTTCGAGAGCTCGACGGAAGTTCGGATGGTCGTCGGAGGTTCTGCGGGAATAAATCTGAGAAGTCCAGGAGCTTGCCAAAAGAAGCTCATCGAAACTCGCCAAGTGGATCGTCGCAAGTCCAGGAGTTTGCCGGAAGTCCATTGGAGCATCGCCGGAGGTTCGTCGGATGTTCGCCAGAAGTTCACTGGAAGAAGCGATTGATGCACCGGAGCAAGTTGTAGTAAATGTCTTAAGAAATTGTAGTTAGCACGATGATTAAGTTAGAAATGGGAGGTGATCCCATTAACTTAATCTTGGGGCAATTGGGCCCTTGAAAGACCCAAATTGGGCCAAATGGATCAGCCCATTCGGACCCAGATCACTTGGCTAGAGGTGGCACCACTTGGGTCGACGGTGGCACCGCCCAGGGCTTAGTCTCCGAGCTCTAGCTGGGCGGTGCAACCACCTCTGATAGAGGTGCAACCGCCTAAGCTCCGTCTCTGAGCTCTGGCTGGGCGGTGCAACTGCCCTAGTCAAGCGTTGGCACCGCTTGAGCTCGGTCTCCGAGCTCTGGCAAGAGGTGCAACTGCCCCTGACAAACGGTGGCACCGCCTAGAGGCTCAGTCTCCGAGCTTTGCCAGGCGGTGCAACTGCCTCAATCAGGAGGTGCAACCGCCAGACCCCGGAATTCCAGGAATTGACAATTTTGAGCTCGGAATTCAAACTGGTTTAGAGCCTATAAATACCCCACTCTTTCAGCAATGAAAGAGCAACCAAAACCACCGAAATCCTGATCTTACTCTGTGATTTTTAGAGCTCAAAAGTGTTGTATGAGTTAAAAGTTCTTTTCCCTCTTTTCTTCCAAGTTCTGATCTTTCAAGAGAGGAGAAAAAATTCTATAAGGGTTGTCTCCTAAGCCCGTCAAAAGGAGTGAAACTATAAAAGGGTGTTTGGCCTTCGCCTATTGAAGGAAGGCCTATAGTGGATGTCGGAGGAGGAAGCCAGAAGTGGATGTAGGTCAAGATTGACCGAACCACTCTAAAATCGTGATGCTCTCTGGTTTGCATTTACTTTGAGCATATTATCTTTACTGCAAACCTCCTCAATAGCTTACTGCCTTTTGCACATTTACGATCGTGTTTCAAAGTTCAGTATTTTCCGAATCGATGTTTAGACATAAATCAGTTTTATCGTACGAACATCATATTTCAGTTTGCTCTTACATTCTGATTTCCATCATAATTGCAAACTGCCTTTATAGATTTGCTTTAATTGCATCTTGCTTGATCACAAGTTAAAGTGATCTACGAATCAGCTTTTCTATCGAAATTGCTCTTATCGTATGAATGTTAGGATCGGAGCGGCACTAAGAGGGGGGGGTGAATTAGTGTAGCGGTAAAGTACGATAAACTTTTGACGATTTAAACACTTTCAGAAACTTCGTACGATAAAAGCAACGTTTCGTTTGAAACCGTTTCGATTGCATTTTAACTTGAAGGGATACGTAAGAAGGAGACAAAGAAGTAGAGCATCAAAGTGAAGATAGTTTGCAGTAATATAAATGACAATAAGATAAACGTAAACCAATTTATAGTGGTTCGGTCATGCGACCTACATCCACTTACGAAGCCTTCTTCGATGAGGCTCCCAACTTCCACTAGCAAATCACTTTGAAGGGGAAGGACAAATACCCCTCTTACAACCTTTTATAAGTGGTTCACACTCTTACAAATTTTCAAAGAGAAAGAGGGAGGTGAACACTCAAGCTATTGAAAACAAAAACTTGCTAAAGTCTTTACTAAGACTTTTATCTCAATCTCTTGCTTCTCAAAAAGTTGTATTCTTTGCTGAGAATTGAGGGGTATTTATAGGCCTCAAGATGATTCAAATTTGGGCTCAAAAATTTGAATTCTCTTTGGTTCCCGATGCTGGCGGTGCCACCGCCTGTCAATGTCTAACACTGACAGTGTACTGGCGGTGCCACTGCCTGGCTCTCGGGTTCTAGGCGGTGCCATCGCTTGGTTCTCGGGTTCTAGGTGGTGCCACCGCCTACACTATTTCAGCTCACTGGTTGGGCTCCAAACTTGGCCCAAACCAGTCCGAACTCGGGCCCAATTGGCCCCTACTTGAGTTATAGGATTAACACCTAATCTGAACCCTAATTAACATACTAACTACGAATTTAAAGACATTTTCTAAGCTATTACAAAGTCCCCAAGTCAAGACTTTTTCCGGTGAACTTTCGACGGTCTTCCGACGAACTCTCAGAAACCATTCTATGGACTCCCGGCAAGCTCCTAGACTTCACGATTTGATCTTAACGAGTTCCAATGAGCTTCTTCGGCAAGCTCCGATCTTTCTCGGCGAGCTCCGCGTACTTCCAACGAACCTTCCGGCGAGGTTCCGAAAACCCTTCAGCAAGCTCCCTACTCATTCTTGGCTAGTTCCGGCAGCATTCCTGATGAACCTTCGGACTTTCGTCGAACTCTCGAACTCACAACAAATCCTTCGCACTTGACTCCGACACTTTGTTTCGCTTTATGTCTTCATCGTTATCGTAGTTAATCCTGCACATACAAGCCAAAACTCTACTCCGATATAGACAATTATTACAACATGAATTAATATTTTATTGCCCGGCACATCATTGGTTGATGCTTCGTCTGATTCTTCAGCGCATCTTCCTCTCTTACGTCTTGTTGCCCAATCGGCGGTTGACCTCTGCAACCCCGATATCCTTGGCATTGGCCCGATGCCCGACATTCGAAGCCTTCTGCCGTCCAATATCCTAACGTGATCTCCTCCAGCGCAACGTCAATTCCTCCTACGTTAACTATCTAATCCTGATCGAGTAGACCTGTATCACTCAAAATGTAGTTAAATATATAAACATAATCAATTAGTTTCATCATCAAAATCCGAGATTCAACAACGAACGTAGTTTTTAATCGTCGAAAGTTTTCCGCCGCACTAATCCACCCCCCCCCCCCCCTCTTAGTGCTCTTGATCATAACAATTGGTATCAAAGCAGGGTTAACTCTCAAACGGATTAAAACCCAAGAGAGATGGCATATGTCGAAAACCAAGAGGGCTATTCTATTACACGTCCACCCATGTTCAATGGGACGGACTACACCTATTGGAAGACCCGAATAAGGATCTTCCTTATTTCAATGGATTTTGAACTTTGGAATCTTGTCGAAAATGGATTTTCGAAGCCTTCTCTTCTAATGATCGATTGGAATGAATTGGAGAAGAAGACTTTCACTCTTAATGTAAAGGCTATGAATGCCTTATTTTGTGCACTTGATAAAAATGAGTTTAATCGTGTTTCGGTTTGTGAAACCACGTTTAATATTTGGCATACACTCGAAGTGACTCACAAAGGCACAAGTAGAGTGAAAGAGTCAAAAATCAATCTTTTGATTTACTCTTTCAAACTTTTCGAATGAAACCGAGCGAGACTATTGGCGACATGTACACCCGTTTCACGGATATCGTCAATGGTCTAAAAGGACTCGGCAAAAGTTTTCCGGATTTTGAGCTCATGAATAAGATTCTAAGATCCCTTCCTAAGAGTTGGGACCCTAAAGTCACTGCTATTCAAGAGGCTAAAGATTTAAACAACTTCCCTCTTGAAGAACTAATCGGGTCATTAATAACCTATGAAATGACATGCAAGGCTCATGAAGAGCAAGAAGACATCCGTCCAAAGAACAAGAAGGATATGGCACTTAGAACTTTAGATGACCACTTGAGAGAAAACTCAAGTGATGAGGACTGTGACGATGACTTGGCACTTCTAACAAGGAAATTCAAAAAATTCATTAAAAGAAACAAGTTTAAAAATGACATAAAAATTAAACTTGAACCCAAAAAGGACCAAGTTATTTGCTATGAGTGCAAAAAGCCGGGACACTACAAGAGTGATTGTCCCCAAGCCAAGAAGAGAACATCAAAGAAGAAGGCGCTCAAAGCAACATGAGATGACTCGAGCGCGTCTAAAGAAGAGGAGTCCAATACCGAGCAAGTTGCTCATTATGCCTTAATGGCCATCGGAGAGGAGGTAACAAATTTAATTGATGCAGATTTATCATTTAATAAGTTATTAAATGCCTTCCATGACTTATTTGATGAATGCAAGATTATTAGTAGAAAATATAAATTACTAAAAAAGGAGCATGATTGTCTTACTTGTAATTTCGATAAGTTAAAAACTGAATATCATGATAGTTTAGGTTCTTGTATAAAATGCCATGATCTAGAAACTGTCCAAAAGGAAAACTTACTACTTAAGAACACCTTGAAGAAATTCGAGGTTAGTAGCAAGTCTTTGAACATGATCCTTACAAACAAGGGTCACGTTCTCAAAAGAAGTGGAATTGGATTTGTGAGAAATCCTCGCCAAAATCCAACAACCTTCATAAAAGGCCCCATCCTACATGTTCAACACCAAAACAAATGCAACTTTTGTTGCAAGCATGGACACAAAACGCTTTATTGTCCATTCAAGAAAATTAGTCCGAACAAATTAATTTGGGTTCCTAAAGGAACCATGATAAACTCTATGCAACATGATAAACAATGTAGATCAGTTTTTGAGGCACTCAAAAGTAAATGGGTACCTAAAAAATATCCTGTCTTGTAGAAACGTAAACCATCCCAAGTTGGGAGAAAGAAATAATATCCTGCTCTTTAGATTCTCGATATTCATAATCCGAGATCCAAAGAGAACACGCGATGCTCCCTAGCCTAAATAACAAAAAGAGGATTAGAAAATTAAAATTACAAGAGCAATACAAACCTATTTGATCCCTCAGAATTGGAAACTCATGATTCTATCTTCACATATCCTCTGGATTTCCGAACCCATCAAATTGACTTGTTCGTTACTTTCAAATCCAACTATATCATGAACTTATGTCTTGTAAGCAAAGTTTGTCATGAACTTACAAAGCTTACCAACTTTGATAAACTGTCATAAACATGAATACAACACTTGAAGTAGAGTATGCGCGTCACTAGATCTATCTTGATCGTGCAAAATTTCTCATCTTAAAATGAAAATTCTTATGTAATTACATAAGTAAAGTTGATTGCTCCACAAATAAAAATTCTTTTTAAGTCAAAAACATTCAAAACAGACCACACAGTAGTCAAAACGATGCTCACTGCCTGTAGGCGGTGGCACCACCCCAGCTGGCGGTAGCACCGTCGGTTGTCACGGGTTGCAAGCGGTTGCACCGCTCCAGCCAACGGTGCAACCGCCCGCAATCTTGCCCCTTTTAAACCGAGCTAGGGCCGACGGTGGAACTGACCCCAACTCACTCCCTTCCCCTCTTTACTCTTCCAAAGCTTTTCCACCTCCATTTCTCCCCTTTTAGCATCCCAAATTCTCCTCATTTCGAAGCAAAAGATCAACAGTCTCTCCTTCTCTTGAAGATCTCACTTAAGGTATTATCTAAGAAGCCTCTAAATTCTGTTTTTGATTTATTTACTCTTGCTCATTGCTATCCTCTTAAATAATAGTAGTTATGGGCTCTAGAAGATCCTCAAGGAACAAAGGGAAGAGGAGATTAGTGGAAGACTTTGATCTTACCCTTTTTGATTCAAAATATCATGCTAAAAAATTTTCCTCTTTCGAATTTAGAAGTGTCAATAAGGGAAAACATATAGATTTAGATGAACTAAGAGACTTAGAGACAATCCAATGGTTTGCAAACCTAGATCTACTCCCTATTTTACAAATTAGTGAACCCATCTATCAAAGACTTGTTAGACTGTTTTACAACAATCTACAAGTAGATGAAGAAGAAAGAATGTCTACCTATCTCTTAGGACAACACATCTCCATTATGGATAAATTCATTTGTGACATGATAGGCATTCCCGTAAAAAAAATAGAGAACTTTATTTTAGAGGATCGTGGGATAATGAAACAGTTGGGATAACATATGTTGAAGCCTTAAGAATAATTTTCGGTAATCCCAACTTAGTGATAGTTCCTAAAAGCTGTGAACATCTACTACCACTAAACACTAAAGTACTTCATCATATCCTAACTAGCATCATTCTCCCTAAACAATACCATCATGATGAAGTAAGTCAAATGAAATTAGGAACCATGTATTGGATCATGAAAGGACATAACATCTGTTTTGGATACCTTATCCAACAAAACATGATAGAACTATCCAAGAGAGACATGATGCTTCCATATGGTGGTATAATCACTAGAATACTTAAAGCCTACGATATTCCAATCCCACCCGACGAAGAGGTGATGAAAGTAGATAGGTTTAGCATAATAAACAAAAATCTACTTCATCAATTGAGATGTGTTTATAGAAACGGTAATTGGGTTAGAATGCTTAGAAGAACCGATCCCCCTCAACCTGAACTAGAACCCGAAACACCAGTCTTTAGGGGCACTCAATCTCCTCCGATCTGTCCCTTTGAGGAAACACATCCATTTGAGCAAGCTCATGCATCATCTATCGAAGACATTGGGATTCGGATGGACCGATTTGAACAAAGACAAGATCAGCTTGAACACCGGCAAGATCAAATCCTATATGAACTGCAACAAATTCATCGATAATTTGACTCTTTATTTAGGCACTTTAATTTTTCACCTCCTGAATAAGCTTGTATATGTGGACACAATAACCTCTTGTTGTAACAATTACGTTATTGTAAACTCTTTATATTACTCATATTGATCACAATGCCTTGATGACTACTAATCTTTGATATGGTTACTTGATGTATTAATTGGTGAGAATATGCAGGGTTACGTTACTCAATCTCGTTACTCATTGTCGGATTTCATGTTGAAATTAAATGTTTCTATAATACCAACTTTGAAAACCTTGTGGCTTGGTTTCCATGATGAATGTGACATAATATTATCATGATGTTGATGTATTACCATGATGTTAATGTGTCCGGATGCATAAACTTGTTAAAATTATTCAGACTTTATTGATTGAATGATCAAATCACTAAAATAACATGTTGGAAATTAATTAAAAAATTTCCATAACAATGAGCATGTCTTCATGATTGTATAGTCTTGTCCGATTGCATGAAAGTGTTAAATTAAATTTTCAGTTCCAATCGGATTTCATGAATATATTATTCTCTTTCGGACTTTGATTCACATCATTGATTTTTGACAAATAGAATCATCTAGCAAATGCATATCTTTTATACTTATCATGTGAAAAATATTCCCTTTGAGAAATAGATTTGATGATTCCTTCTTATAAAAGAAAGATATTTTTTTGCAAGGATTTGATTCACTTAAATATCCTGATCCTTGTAAAGCATGCCTTAATATTCTATCGATTTAAACTACACAAATGGCTTTCCTCCTTCATGCAAAAAAGATAATAACAAATAAAAAGGAAGAAGTTTTCACTCTATGTAAATAATCTCCATGTCATATTTTTCTTGAGATATTTGTATCCTATAAATGACATGAACCTACTTATGGCATCACACGTATATTTAAAAGTTGTTTATATCATTTTCCTTTTTGTTGATGATAAAGGGGGAGAAGTATATGAATTAATGCTATAAATGCCATATTATGTTGAAAGAAGCAAATATATGATTATTAATGCTATGATTATGCTATGACTGCATCATCAAAAATATATGAATTGATGATAACTATGATTGCCATATTTGCATCATGTTAAGATATCAAGAACTTGTATCATAATTTTATGTGTTGATATCTTATCATATGATGAATTGCTACCATGACCATCATTCACATTTGAAATTTGAAAATGAATGTCAAGCCTTGACATCATACATCATTTTCGGAGAGATACATCATGATGGGAATCATGATGGGAGTATCGATAAGGTTAAATAATTTTAACTTATCAATATGTCTCTTGAATTCAAAGGCTTTGAATTCAAGAATGACTTATCTCAATTATAGCACATAGATAGGGGGAGTTAAGGTTAACTCCGTTATCAATTGATTGTCATCATCAAAAAGGGGAAGATTGTTGAATCTCAGATTTTGTTGATGACATCAATTGTCATTTGTTACCTAATCCATATGTTGAGATAAGTGTGCAGGATTAACTACGATGAAAGTAAGACATGCAGCAGGAGTTGCGCCGGAGTCAAGACTATGATCACGTTGGGAGTTCGGGAGCTTGATGGAAGTTCGGACGGTCGTCGGAGGTTCTGCGGGAACAAATCCGAGAAGTCCAGGAGCTTGCCAAAAGAAGCTCGTTTGAACTCGCCAAGTGGATCGTCGCAAGTCCAGGAGTTTGCCGGAAGTCCGTCGGAGCATCGCTGGAGGTTTGTCGGATGTTCACCGGAAGCTTGCCGGAAGAAGTGATTGACGCACCGGAGCAAGTTGTAGTAAATGTCTTAAGAAATCCGTAGTTAGCACGATGATTAAGTTAGAAATGGGAGGTGATCCCATTAACTTAATCTTGGGGCAATTGGGCCCTTGAAAGACCCAAATTAGGCCAAATGGATTAGCCCATTCGGACCCAGATCACTTGGCCAGAGGTGGCACCGCTTGGGTCGGCGGTGGCACCACCCAGGGCTTAGTCTCCGAGCTCTGGCTGGGTGGTGCAACCGCCCAAGTCAAGCGGTGGCATCGCCTGAGCTCGGTCTCCGAGCTCTAGTAGGAGGTGCAACCACCCCTAACAAGCGGTGGCACCGCCTAGAGGCTCAATCTCCGAGTTCTACTAGGCGATGCAACCGCCTCAGTCAGGCGATGCAACCGCCAGACCCCGGAATTTCAAAAATTGATAGTTTTAAGCTCGAAATTCAAACTGGTTTGGGGCCTATAAATACCCCACTCTTTCAATAATGAAAGAGCAACCAAAACCACCGAATTCTTGATCTTACTCTGTGATTTTTAGACCTCAAAAGTGTTGTATAAGATAAAAGTTCTTCTCCCTCTTTTCTTCCAAGTTCTGATTTTTTAAAGAGAGGAGAGAAAATTCTGTATGGGTTGTCTCCTAAGTCCGTCAAAAGGAGTGAAACTGTAAAAGGGTGGTTGACCTTCGCCTATTGAAGGAAGGCCTCTAGTGGACGTCAGTGACCTCATCGGAGGAGGAAGCCATAAGTGGATGTAGGTCAAGATTGACCAAACCACTCTAAAATCACAGTGCTCTCTAGTTTGCATTTAATTTGAGCATATTATCTTTACTACAAACCTCCTCAATAGCTTACTGCCTTCTGCACATTTATGATCGTGTTTCAAAGTTCAGTATTTTCTGAATCGGTGTTTAGATGTAAATCAGTTTTATTGTACGAACATCATATTTCAATTTGCGGTTACATTCTAATTTCCATCATAACTGCAAACTGCCTTTATAAATTCACTTTAATTGCATCTTGCTTGATCATAAGTTTAAGTGATATACTAATCGGCTTTTCTACCGAAATCGCTCTTATCGTACGAACGTAGTTTTTAATCGTCGAAAGTTTTCCGCTGCACTAATTCACCCCCTCTCCCCCCCCCCTCTTAGTGCTCTTAATCCTAACAGGCTACACGGACTCAAGTTTTCAGTTTGATGTTGATGATAGAAAGTCAAATTCGGGGTATGTGTACACATTAAATAAAGGAGCAGAATGCTGAAAGAGTTTCAAGCAAGATACTACTATTGGCTCGACCGTAGAGGTGGAGTACATTGCTGTAGTAGAGGCAGCAAAAGATGGAGTCTCGATAAAGAAGTTCATCATAGATCTGGGAGTCATGCTAGATAGCAAGGAGTCGATTCGCTTAAGAAGTGTTTTGAGGATGTTCTAGCTTATTAAAGAGATTGTGACCTATGGAGATACAGTAGTGGAAAGAGTTACATCCGAAGATAACATTGCAGATCTATTGACAAAGTCATTATCTCAGATTGTCTTTGAGCATCATAGGGGTCTGATGGGGATCAGACACATAGGTGATTGACTTTATGTCAAGTGGGAGATTACTAGTCATATGTGACGTGCAAGCCAATCACATGAGTAATCACACGTATGACTAGACATGCAGTCTTTTTGCTTATTATATTCATGGCATTTCTCACTTTATATTGCTTGTTGTATATATATATATATATATATATATATATATATATATATATATATATATATATATATATATATATATATATATATATATATATATATATATATATATATATATAGTGATGTCCTTGGATCTATGCAATAGGAATCGGATCGTGATGAGATTATAATAATGAGATCGATTCGCTTTTAAACATAGATCCTAAATAATCCTGGTCATAGATTACTCGAGAAGGACATCGAGATAACCGGACAGACTAGTGTCTACCCATCCATATGATGGATGCAGTTAGTCTAAATAGTTGCTCATGTGGGGACACTAGGGATACAATACATGTGCTCATTGGATAATGAGTTCACTGATTGATCCGCTTACGGAATGCTGGATAGTTGATGATGCCTTATTGTCAAAAAGTGATTCCATATTCCCAATGATGTATCTGATCCTTAGACTTGAGACACCAAGGATGTCCTCTATGAGTGCTCCACTCTTTAATACCAGACTTATAGGTTTGGATGTCCTAGATCTAGTACAGCAGATCATTGGGAGTGACAATCAACCTTACAAGGGCTATTGAGTATCGATAGAGGATCATCCACTCTCGGTATCATGAGAGAAATATCTCATGTGTTTTTACTCAGACAAATCTCAGGCCAAGGTCATTTGGATTGAGAGAGAAAGAGTTCTCCGAGAGAATTCGATAAAGTGATACTTGAGTATAAACCATATAAGTTTGACAACACCATGCCCGGTATACGGTCTCTAGGATATTAGATGGATGAGGGATTATAGATACATGGTAATTGAGGATAGATGGGTCCAATGGATTGGATTCCCCTGTATCGTTTGGGGACTACGGCGTAGTGGCCTAGTACGTCCACAGTCGATGAGTTGAATGAATTATTATGGAGATAATAATTCACTGAGCCAGAAGGAGTTCTGACAGGTATAACTCACGCCTAACTTGATATTGGGCCTAGAGGGTCACACATATATAATAGGCATTATGATGAGTAGAGATTCGAATATGAGATATCTGCTAGAGCGCCTATCTTATTGGATATCCAATAAGCCCCTCAATTATTGGATCTCATGGATGAGATCCAATAAAAGCCCATGTGAGATTATTGGATAGAGATCCACTAATCTAAGAGGCTTGGGTAATTGGATGAAGATCTAATACCCAATATGGGAGGATCCATTAGGGTTAAGTTGAAAGGGGACCACTATAAATAAGAGGGATTCAGTGGTTCATAGGCTAGAGCCTTTGCTTACCTCTCATTTTCTCCTCTCCCTCTCCACCTCAGAGAAGGCTTGGAGTTTTGAGGAGCGTTATTATAGCCCTACTATGTGGATCACCACTAAAAAGGAGGGCGCTTGACCTCCTTCACCCTCTCCTAGAGATCTGCAAGGATTCAGGGATATACGATCTCCCTAGGTAACACAATTTATCTTATACGCAATTTTAAGTTTCATGGATTTTTATGCATCAATCTTCACATGACGATGAACATCTCTTTGGGAATAGGGGATTTTGTTTTTATTCTTCCGTTGCGCATGTGATGTCGCCCCCAAGATTTCCCAACAACTAAGCCCGTAAAAGTAGGCAACTCTTGCCAATCACAACTCCAT